>NC_084481.1:184366806-184431806 GCF_030035675.1 Rhineura floridana | reverse complement strand
CTGCAAGGTAGCAGTCAGGTAAATTTCATGTTCATTAATGTTGATTAGGAGAGATGTATAGCAAATGACAATCAGTGTGCACCTCCATGCATTTGGCTCATGTAAAGAAGCTAGTCAGGTTTTCCTCTGCCTACAGAAAAGTACAACTTGGCAGCAAAAAACAATACAATACAATAATGAACTGGAGTAAAAATAGAGTCTTTACTATTACAAGCCTTGCTGGATCAGACTCATTTAGTCCAGGTTCTTGTTTCCCACAGTTGCCAGCCAGATACTGCTGCAAAGCCCACAAGCAGGACATGTGGGCTATAGCAATGTCTTGTTTATGTTCCTCAGCAAGTAGTATTCAGAGGCATCACTGATTCCAGAGGTAGTACACAGCCATCATAACTAGTAGCTATAGATAGCCTTACTCTCCATGAATTGTCGAATCCCTTTTTATAGCCATATGAATACTGTCTCTCTCTCTTTTGCTACTACAAGAATTAAGAAAGCATGACTAGCAATAAGATGACCATCTCTATCTCTACTCTCCCTTCTTCACCCTGAAAATCTGCACACTTTTCTATTCTCCATGTGCTTTTAGAGGATCCAATCAGGAATTTTTCAGCTGCACATTTGTGAATATTTAATTTATAAAAACTGACTCACTCTAAAACATTCATAGCACTAGAGAGTCTTTGAGAATCAATTGTTTCCTTTTAAAAATACAAGCATTTTAAAATGTAATGCAAAACTAAAAGGCTGAAATACCTTGCTGCAATCTAAAAATACAATTTATATGCATACACTTTATAATACTATTGGATATACTCTAATTTAATGTTTGTTTGTTTGTTTGTTTGTTTATTATTTATTTGATTTATATCCTGCCCTTCCTCCCACCAGGAGTCCAGGGCGGCAAACAGAAGTGCTAAAAACGCTTTAAAACATCATAAAAACAGACCTTAAAATACATTAAAACAAAACAACATTAAAAACATTTTTAAAAAGGTTTAAAAACATCTTTGTAAAAAGGGTTAAAAATATTATTAAAAAACATATTAACAAGCAATTCTAACACAGATGCAGACTGGGATAGGTATCAACTTAAAAGTCTTGTTGAAAGAGGAAAGTCTTCAAAAGGCGTCGAAAAGATAGCAGAGATGGCGCCTGCCTAATATTCAAGGGGAGCCAGAGCTTGGAAAAGTTACTTTTTTGAACTACAACTCCCATCAGCCCCAGCCAGCATGGCCACTGGATTGGGCTGATGGGAGTTGTAGTTCAAAAAAGTAACTTTTCCAAGCTCTGGATTCCACTGGGTAGGTGCTGCCACACTAAAGGTCCGTTTCCTATATTGTGCAGAACGAACCTCATGATAAGATGGTAACTGCAGGAGGCCCTCACCTTCAGAGTGCAGTGTTCAACTGGGTATATAAGGGGTAAGACGGTCTTTCAAGTATCCTGGTCCTGAGCTGTATAGGGCTTTCTACACCAAAACTAGAACCTTGAACTTGGCCTGGTAGCAAATCGGTAGCCAGTGCAATTCTTCCAGCAGCGGGGTGACATGTTGGCAATACCCTGCCCAAGTGAGCAGTCTCTCCACCGCATTTTTCACTAGCTGCAGCTTCTGGACCAACCTCAAGGGCAGCCCCACATAGAGCGCATTACAGTAATCCAGTTGGAGGTTACCAGCTTTTGGACAACAGTAGTCAGGCTATCCCAGTCCAGAAACGGCTGCAGCTGTCTTACCAGCTGAAGCTGGTAAAAGGCACTCCTAGCCATGGAGGTCATCTGGGCCTCTAGCAACAGAGATGGATCCAAGAGCACCCCCAGACTACGGACCTGCTCTTTCAGAGGGAGTTCGACCCCATCCAAAGCAGGCAACATGCCTCGCTGTTCGACAGCATGACAAGGGCTTCAACAGGGTCACCTGCTCTATCTACTGGGAACTCCCCCAGGGCATTCAGGCATCCTGTGGATTCCATTAGGCTCTGGGTCGCTGTGTTTCATCTTATTTTATTATATTGTTGTATTATTACATTGTTATTTTTTTTCTGGGAGCCATCCAGAAAACTTTTTGTTACAGGGTAGCCTATAAACAAAACAAAACAAACATACAAGACAGACAGGCAGACCTTTGTTTTGATGACGGGAGGTATTATTATTAATCACCATCATCTTCATCCACAATTAGTATGCTCCTTTCTATGATTAATACTCAAGGCAACTAACGATAATCAAATAAAAACAACTACAACAATAATGGTCTTAGTGAATGAAATTGTAATTGTTGAGATGTATAGTTTTAGGACCCACCCTATTCTTGTGATCATAATTTGTTTTATAAGTTTTTTTAAAAGTTTTTTAAAAGTTGTTTTAACAGTTTTTAAAGTTGTATTTGAAATTGTTGTGACCCACCCTGCAATCTTAGGTTGAAGGGTGGGTAATAAATCATCACCACCACCATAATCTTTCATATACCTGAACTATATCAAATTGTGGGCATACCGGGGAGGGAGGTTAGACTGATTTCTTTATTTATGCAAGGCCAAAGGCCAGACCAAAAGAAAACAATAAAGGCACAATAATAGCAGAGCAAACAATAAATAATTGAGCTGTTTAAGTAATCACCAATTAAGCAATTAAAACATTTAAGCGATAAGCCAGTTAAATTTGCAGAAAAAGAAACGAACAAGAAGCAAAACTAAAGACATATATATATATATGTATATATAAAAGGATGGAAAACGGAACATCGGTGGACAGCAAAAGAGGTTTAAAGATGTTCTTAAAGCAAATCTAAAAAAAGTAACATGAACATCGACAACTGGGAAGTGTTGGCCCATGAACGTCCCAAATGGAGGTTGGCTATTATCAAAGGTGCTGTGGACTCTGAAGAAGCACGAATACAGGGCAAACGGAACAAACAAGCTAAGTAGAAGTCATGTCAAAAAAATCCTCATCGCGACCATCTTCCACCTGGAAATCTATGTCCTCACTGTGGGAGGCTGTGTGGATCCAGAATTGCCCTCCATACTCAACTTACGGACCCACTGTTAAAGATCTTATCTTGGAAGACAATCTTACTCGGCCACAAGTGATCGCCAATGAATGAATGAATGAATGATAGTTACAACTGTAAATGTCATTATAATTAGCATTATTAGGGTGAAGTGTTTAAATCACCTTACTAAATGTGTATATTGTTTTTCTTTATAGTTAAAATTTTTGTTTATAGTTTGATTTAGTATTTAAGGAAGACCACAGACCTGACTTCTTATAAGACCGAAAAAGGATTATAGCTAGTCACCCTCTGTTTGTTGTTCCACAGTTCTTTGAACATTGTCAATTCTTATTCTAATCTTTGTTTTTTCTTTGTTGGACCCGTAAGAGCCAGATGATTTTGCTTAAAGTTGCCAGTTGCCATACTTTATTTAAGATTCCCTTAAGTTGGGACATTCATACTGCACCCCCTTCCATATTTCGCATGTACGATCTTGCTGCTAGAATTGTCTTAAATAACAGTTTCTCCCTGTCTTTAGGGACTGTGTCTACAAATAAGTTAATACAAGTATTTTTGGGTCTAGCTATTTCAAAATGTTTGTTATTTTATATATTATTTCCTGCAAGCATTTTTATTTTATTTTTTATTTAATTTTTTATTTTCTTCAGTACAACGTCACAAACCAAAGGAAGAAAGTTTACTTTTACTGCTTAAAATATTAGACTAGAAATGGTCCACTGAAAAGTGGATGCATCTCTTTCATAACATGCAAAAAGTAGGCAGCAAGTGCTGTTTCTCAAGTTAAATAGTACAGTTCACAGCAATCCATTCTAGTGGTTGTGTGCTCTACACTCTTCACTAATTTTAAATGTTATGAAATCTGTGCCAAAGTATACATGATTCAGAAAAAACTCTCTCGTTCGTTGTCCTATAATCCCTAAAACTTCAAGGCAGAAAAGATCATACCCTTCCCCTCAGAAGAAATGATTTTGGATTAACAATTGATTAGATTAAACAATTTTCTGTTTAAGAAATGGAACACGAAGTTCTAGAATATCTTCTAAAAAGAAAAAGAATGTGTATGAGTACACAATATATACACAATGTATATATATAAACAAATATCTAAGTATAAAGTAGCCTACTTTAGCATAGTGGATTGGACAAGATAACCCTTCAATTCTATGGCTGTCTGAAAATGAATAAGCATCAATCCCAAATCCTCTGGATAGCATAAGATATACTATTTATAACTACGGCATCCCAGAAAGGCAAGAATAACATTCCTTTCAACACATGGGAAAAACTGAAGCCCTAAAGAGGTTATTTATTATTTCCATATATGTGAGTGAATGTGACCAGACAGAACTAAAAGATATAATTAATAGCAAAACTGAAGGATACAATTTACATTCTGCAAGTTGATATATGTTTCTAGATATCACAAAAAATCACCCCTCATTCATTCCAAGGATTGCGTGAAGTTATCAACACTGCACTGCTGTCCACTGGAGCACTAGCTGCAATTCTGAAGCAGACTGCCTATTTTGAGTAAGAACCGTAAGCATTTTCTATTTCCATTTCCTTGGACTATGTACCAAATTTCAGCTATCTCTTGGGGAAATATTCTAACAATGTTGATATCTCCAACTGTGGGACTTAATATCTGCATGTATTTTGTAACTGGATTTTCAAAAAAGTGTTCAACACCAAGTAAGTGTTCTTGAGGTATTCTCAGCAATAGACTCAGGACATGAAAAGTGTAGCCCAGTGTTTATCTAATATTAGAACCTTGGAACCTGAGCACTGACTATGCTTTTGCCCTGATAGTCTCCCCCCCATAATTCTCATGCAATGCATATGTTTAGAACATCCATTATTGGGGGGGGGGGGACTTACAGTTCTAAGACTTCAGTGTCAATGGAGGCACCAAGTGTGCTATCTACCTTAATTGCAGATAGGAACGATGGAGTAAATTGGAGGTGGGGTCAATCAGCAGCAAAGGGCTGGCAAAAGCGTAAAAGCTTAACTTTGTTTTTCTGAGCTTAAACTCTTCAAGGGTGGGTGGGGATGCAAGTTTTCTCCTACAGTTCTTTAAAAAAAAAATCATAAAAAACAAGCTAATTACAAATCAAGATAGAGAACTTCACCCATCACTACGGATATTATTATAATCACGTGAAAAGAAAGAGTAGGTCTGTGTCCCCTGGCCCTCATCACCACCATCTATATGTTGGGGGAACATTATTTAGAGGAAGCCTGCTGTACATGTGCAGGTTCTTTCCATGATTGGCACCTACCCTGTGGAATTCCCTCCCTTTGAATATTAGGCAGGCGCCATCTCTGCTATCTTCTCAGCGCCTTTTGAAGACTTTTCTTTTTCAACAAGCCTTTTAAGTGGAGAGGTATCCCAGTCTGTGTCAGAATTGCTTAATACGTTTTTTAAAGTTTTTAACCCTTTATAAAAGTTTTTAAAATATTTTAACGCTGTTTTGTCTTAATGTATTTTAAGATTTGTTTTTATGATGTTTTAAAGTGTTTTTAGTGCCCTGTTTGCCACCCTGGGCTCCTGCTGGGAGGAAGGGTGGGATACAAATTAAATAAATAAATAATAAACCCTGCACAATCAGGGGTCCAAGTCATAAGAGAGAGCCTATGCATGTAGAGCAGGCTTCCCTTTACAAACATTTCCCACAAACATGTGTGGGGTGGTAGTGATATGGCAGAAGTGATGGGACGTTATCCACTTTGAAGAACTATGTATGTCAACAGGAGGTATTTAAACACATACTTGAAATCAATGGAATTTGAGTGCACTAATAGCATTTTGCAATTAAAAACTTCCATTAAGTCAAACGTTAAGAGGCTGGCCTGCAAATTTACATCTCTTTGTGATTCTGCTGTACCAGTGGATTGGGTAGTGGTAGAAGAGCCCATTATTGACTTTGACCTTGGGCATAACACCCCTATTACTCTTGTACTGGCCCAACAAGTACGTAAGCAGTATTTTATGATAATATAAAATTATGATAAGAAGACATGAAACTAGAAGTATTTCTTAATAGACAAGTATAGGATTGGACTGTAAAAGTCAAATGCACATTATCAAATGCACCCAGTATCACAATGGAATGTTACCAGTGAACTTCACAACTTTATTCAGCTTTTGCTAGTGGCAGCTAAAATGTACCTGACCAGTTTCTGGAAAGATGTAAATATTCTAACAATTAAAAATTAGATGTGTAAGCAGCCCTGTAACCAGTCTTTCTTATTAGGTGGGAACAGCCACATTTCCAGAGAGGGCATTGGGGGGTAGTGCAGAAGAGTCCAGAGAGTGCAGAAGAGCACCCAATTCCACCCCCTCACTGGTGGAAAGGGCATGAGGGCTGGGCCAGGGGAAGGCAATGACCTTCTCCCTCACTCCTCCATCCAGAGGGTGTGTTAACTTACATGACTGAAGTTTAATCGGTTGAACTGTCTCAGCTTGCCTTTGCCTATAGCTACAGTTCCCTTTCATCTGTGGTCCATCCCAGTGTTCTCATTCTTTATGAACTGAACTACTTTGATAACGACAGTGAGCTTCTGAGCTTGGCTTTAATGCTGCATTAGGTATCTCAGTTTTAGATTCCACCTGAAAAACAAACTTGTGCATACTAAACGTTTAGGGAAGGGCAGAGAGGAAATAAACACTTTATGGTGTGTTTGTTAAATCCTTCTTGAGAGTCCCGTCGTCAGTGTTGTTCCTGACCTTTAGATTTTCCTTCCTGTTGGACAATCAAGTGAAAGCTTTTAAACTGGCTATTATATAAAGGACTAACTAAGCAATTGGATTTTTTTTTTACTGGTTGCTGAGTTGATTTTTCTGTCCACAAACCTAGAAAAGGCCTCATGCTGAGCTGCACATATTGGGAAAATCAGAAATTAAGCCTGAGTTACAGCCTAGGTGGCCAGCCAGCTAGCTTGTAGTGTACACAGCAATATTTCTTTTCCTCTAGGGCTGTTTTCATCCTTTGCCATCAAGTAAAGAAAAAGAAAAAATAGCCACTATGATTGTGAGCATAGTGAGTGCTTTAAAAGAGCAAAGGGTAGCCATTTGTCCAGATCACTTTAAGTTATCTCTTTATTTCACCCTTTGGCAGTAAGCACCAATCTTGCTCTATTCATTATGATAACTGCAGTATAAACAAACTTTACTGCAGGCAAACAAATATGCTTCTTTATTACTGGCTGAGTAGAGAACACAAATGAAAATGAAAAGCAGAGCTAAGGAAAATCCAAGGGGTGGAGTCTAACTGTAGCCCATAACACAAAATTCTAACATTTAACTCTTCAAGGGTCATGTCACTATACAGGCTGTTTTTTCTTAGGATCACTTGAGTAATTATAGGGTGATGTGATAATGAAAAATCCACTCAGGGAAAATCTTGAGTGATCAGACTTTGGGGGCTCTTCCAGATGTGGTTTTTGTTGTGTACTCGTCCTGCCTTATTCACTGAATTTTTCAGGGGGTCTTAAATTACTCTTGTTCTTATAACAAGCTGTCATTCTTTAAATGGAGATTGTCAGTGTCTATCATGTCACAAATTAAAAAGACAATTTCCCCCAAAAAAATCAGGGGGGGGCAACACACAGCTCTAAGGGAGTGCCCTTATTCTCCCCATTCCCCCCCCCCCAGTTACAGGCCTATGTGTAATCACTAGAATATTGCAACTATGGGAAAGATCGCATCCTCTATTAAATCCAGGACTGACTGCATAAAAGCAGTGTAAATTTAAAAATAAATTGTGTGCATAGAGATTATGGACACATTCATGATGTTATTTTATATTGAAATAAAAATATTAATAATATTTTTAAACTCAAGTAAAGCTGAGCAGGACAACTCTGCCCTAAATGCTGCGATAAAACGTCACTCCAAGCTGTTGTGCCAAAAGCTTCTGCTTACACTACAACAGCTAAAGGACATCAACCAGCCATTAAATCACCAACTAATTATTACCTGTCCTCATGATACCTGTTCATGTAAACTTTTAAAAATGTTAGCTGACACATTTCAGAATCTTCTCCAATCCTGAGTATGGGAAATAACTGGGCATTGCATATGAAAGTCACTAATTACAAAAAGGTGGTGCACGATGATGCATCTTCATATTTACTTGTATCTTAGTAAACTAAACACATGATGCTATTAAAAGCAAGCCTACAGGATATAAAAGTACCATTCTCCCCTATCCTTAAATCCAAGGGCAGCCAACCATTTTACAGTTGACAACCACACATCTTTGTGTGTTTGGTGGCCAACATTGCAAAAGTGATGTGTACAACCAAACCCCAGCACGAATAAGATTGAAGCCAATCATGGGTGGGTAATTTCTCCCCCCCATTCATTATCTATTCAGTCTCTCTCTCTCTCTCTCTCTCTCTCTCTCTCTCTCTCTCTCTCTCACACACACACACACACACACACACACACACAAGCAGCCACTCTCTTTCTCTTCCTCATCCATACATTAACTGGAGATCCAGTGTGATGTAATGGTCAGGGTATTGGACTATGACCTGGGAGATCAGGGTTTGAATCTCCACTCAGTCACTGTCTCTCAATCTAGCCTACCTCACAGGGTTGTTGGGAGGATAAAATGTGGAGCGGAGAACCATGTAGGCCACTTTGAGCTCCTTAGAGAAAAGGTGAGATATAAATGTAAGAAATAATAATCCATTCTCTCTTCTGTTTATTTTCCCTCTCACTCATTCACTCATTCACACACACACACACTCACACCACTGCAACCACCCACCATGCCTGTACCCTTCAAGCATTCCAGCCACCCAGCTTGCTTCTAAGTATTCCCTGCCATTTCAGTGTGCCCCCTCACCGCCACTTGCTAAGGTGTTCCAGTCAACCAGCCTCTGATACACTACCATTTCAGCACTTGCCTCTCTTCCCCTCAAGCCTTCCACCCCAGGTGAGGATGCCTTTTGCATCTACCAGAAGAAGCATATGTAAATTGATAGCATTGGAATGGAAGCAATGTGTTTATTCTGTATGGTTTGGTTAAATTTTTGTGGGTAAGCATGCCATTTCAGCCTTTTCTTGCTCATAGCCCTGGATCCAGCCCTTTTCTCTCTGCTGCCCACATTAAATAGATTTTAAAAAGGGAGCAGCAGCTGAAAGATGCATGGTCACATGTCAGGCAGGGACACTTCTTGCAGATGTAAAAAAAAAGCAGCAGCAGGGAATTCAAAGATTTTATTGGATGTATTTTTATATAGTAGCAACTAAAATAACTTCTAAATAATATATGTTCTGTCATGGAGATTTGTTTCAGGGAAACAAGTAAACACAAACAGGTAACATTGAAAGTAATCTTGACACATGTACACTATTTATTAAAACAATCACATTTATAGAGTTAGGGAAATGCTCCTGAGAATCAGCTTCCTGAAGTTTGACTTGGGCTGATGCCAAAACATTTCAGGTTTTGTACTCAGGAGTATTGTTAAGAAGATAAATTGCCTGATATCAGATTTTGGGAAAGGTTGAATTACCATCAAATCTTGTTGCATAACAATTCACTGGAGAGAACAAACCCTGTAGTACTCATTCATGCTTATAATGAAGTAGTAATATGACTTAGGGGAATTTAATTTTAATACAAATTTTAGAAAGTGTTGTTTGTGTCAAGAAAAAAATCAACTATATAACAAGTTTGGCATACAGCTTCAAACAGATCAAGAGTAATATTAATTCTTTAGTTCTTTTACCATTAAAGGGTGATAGCTTCCACTAATGGGAGTATCTTTACACAGATTCTGTTTTCCCCTGAATAATAATGCTCCAGTTCAGATATGCATTAAACTATAATTTAGCAGCCAGGAATGAGTGTTGGGACCATAAGCTTCCCCTCTCTTCCTGGTTAGGTTGAACTACAGTTTCCCATTATAGCCAAGGTAATTGTGGTTTGATGTCAGCTTTACTAATCAGGATTTTAAACCCCATTCAAACTTTATTTTAAGATCCTCATTAATAAATGACATAAAACCACATTTTGGGTGAAATAGGAACCATAGTTTTCAGTTAACCAGAATGGAGCACCAACAAAGGGATGAGATAGAGGGCAAGATGGTCACGCCTGGTTACTGCTCTCATTCCAGCCTGCTAAATGATGGTTGCACAATCTGGGAAATGTTCATCGAAACTGAGCCACTGTGTGTCAACTCCTTCTAAACACTTTATCACTGAAACATTAAATTAATGGCATTTCATAAGAATAGGTACAAAACAAGGAGTTGTATCAAATGCTGCTGTTTCACTCACACAGGTTTCCGCTTGTGCGACAGAACTTTGCCATCCTCTCTTCTCCTCTGCAGGCCCCCATGCTCCCTGAAAATCTATTCCAGAGGGTTGGAGATGGAAAAACAATGCCCTTTAATCACTTAAATGTTTTTACAACACACACACACACACACAGATAACCCTAAGGCTATATTCAAAGGACATATGTTACACTTGGATTTGAGAGTAATTCTCCAAGACAAATGGCTATATCTACAGCTACTCTCACTGGCCCAATGAAGATGCAACATTTAAACAATAGTCAGCATTAACCACATGTTGTGCTTTGCATCCTTATCCATGATGATCAGTTATTCAAATATAGCAATCAGCACTCAGAAGCCTCACATAAATATGTAATAGGAGCTATGCTTTAAAAGGTTCATTTCCTCCAGCACAAAAGAGGCTTGCTGAGTGGGGCGGAGCTGCTACATAATCTTCCTAGCCAGTGGTTTGCTATTGCTTATTGGGAGGAGTGGGGTGGCATACCAGGAGGAGCGCCAGATTGCTCCATCAGTGTGTTTGCACTGGGCTGACCTTCCTGCCACTCCTTTATATCGCCTGGTAAGCTACAGACACCCACCTCCCATGAAACTAGCACAGCAGCTCTGTCCCACCTGGCAAACTGCTTCTATCTAACACAATGAAACTACCTCACATCAGCGATTAACATGCTAACCTCAATAAAATTTGGCTGGAATATTTAAAATATTTGATATAAAATAGTTCATTTGAAGTTGAAGAGTTACAAATGCTTATGATTTAGTGCTTGAGAGGTACATTTAAAATATTAATTATGGTTGGGTATCTTTTTGTAGTGTCCTCATTTTCTCTGCACATTTCAAATGTGTCCTGTACTAAGCAAGATGCAGGATTGAGTACTTACAGTAAACAGTGCAATAGGAATACACAGCAGGGACATACAAGAAAAAAAACTGGCAGAAATTGGTTTATATTCCTTTTATATTTTGCTTAAGATGGGAAGGAATACTCCAATGAATGAATGAATGAATATTTGTTCTTTACTGGTTCAGATATGGGAAGAGGGTAATAATAATGGGGGGAAGGTACAATCCAGTTATGGTGATTATCAGGGATTCAAAATAAAACTTAAAGTGAAGGTATACTCCTATATATAGGAACTGGACCCTATTAAAAAAGACTAAATAGCATAAGGACTGGGCTACAAGCATATAGTCTACTCATACATCTACTCAGAAGTAAGTCATGCTGAATTCAATGGGACTTACTTCCACATTAACGGGTATAGGATAGCAGACTGCAGCTGCCTAAAATAAAATTATTTTAGTTTATCTGAAAATAAGAAGATCCCAAGAAGTAGCGGGCTTCCCATGGGCATCTGGATGGCCACAGTGAAAACAGGATGCTGGACTAGATGGACCATTGTCCTGATCCAGCAGGCTCTTCTTATGTTCTTAAGTATGGCTGGGATGAGGATTACCCAAATTCATTGTTCAGGAGGTAGAATGAAATGAGGGCCCATACAGGGGACAAATTTGTTATTGCTGCAGGGGCATGAAACACAGCTGCCACCAAAGGAGCTTATCTTTAACAGGGAGGAGGGCCTTCTTTTATACTTTAGTTTGCATTTCTTAAATTTGGACACCTAGCTCCTAGATACCATTCAGTTAAATGTAATCTAGGACCTGAAGTCTGCCTATTTAAAACTGGTAACATTTTGTTTCAGGGAGAAAGGAATTCTTCATAGGTTCCCATTAATATTTTCTACAATTCTTGAGTAGCAAAGATACAACTTATACTTCTGATATTACTGATTGATCTTCTCCATTATATGCTGACACAAATTATTAGAAAAAATATCTGGCTAGTTTGTTGAAAAATGATACCAAATAAGTTAGTGTGTCAAAAGATCCATTTTCTGGTTTACAATTAAGATTTGGCAGTATTAAGACTTCCTACCCTCTTAATGACGCTATACAAGGCCAAATTCTACAAGGCAAATGCAGAAGATTCTATTGGAGAAGGTTGACTATTTCAATTATTGCAATTTTATTTTTGTATGTTTGATTTGTAATGGTTAATTGTTATTTATAAAAAAATTAAAACTGGAAATTGGTATGATGGATTTTAAATCCATCCCATTGCCACCCTGGGCTCCTGCTGGGAGGAAAGGCAGGATATAAATTATTATTATTATTATTATTATATGTAGGTACATAACTGGTTGACTTAGTAGTAATTATTTTATTCGGTGAGTCTGCATCCAAATTTAATTAAGTTGAATTTTATTGATTTATGCTTAATTTTGTTTTATTTCTTATGTGCAGTTCCCCTGTTTTATGCTGTGATGACTAATGGTTACTAGCAATAAACCTGAATTTAATTGAACATTATTTTGCTTCTACCACTGAGAGCAGCAGCAGTGATAGCACAGAGGCCTGCCAATGTATTTCTAACCTCAATATTACCCAGATCCAGAATCATTTGATGGTTATTTAGGGAGGAAACATGGCAGCCTCCACAAAAACACTGATATGTGATGGAATATAAATAGTAAGAAATCTTCAAACGAGTAATGAAGTTATGATTATTATTAAAGATAATAATACTGCAATGAAACAGTGCTCCCTTATTCACATCAGTGATTCACAACCACACTAGAGCTTGTTTACATTATGGATAGCCACTTTTTACCAGAGTTCTCTAGTGTATCAGAAATGAAACTATGCTGATAACAGCTGGAATGAATGAAAGAAACAGGGGGTATGGATTTTATACAGTAGTTATTATAGTACAGTTTGTCAGAAGCAATATTCTGTCTTGCTGTTTGACAGAAAATACAATTTCCCTGTACATCACATCATAAGTGAAATGTAAAAATAAGCTAGTGCAATTATGATTCCATATAATTTCAATTTGTTATGCTTTGTTGTTAAAAAGTTTTAAAAAGCAACTCACTGCTTCAACAGTATTTACTGATGTACTTATTTTTTAAAATAACAGGTGTGAAAGTTTCAAAGACAAATATTTAAAACTGTGCCTGTCCATTTTGTTTACTATCAAGACATTTTGGAAAGTAGGAATTTCAGGATGACACCAGACTATTTCTCATCTACAAAGGCAGTGACGGCTATTAGCCTAATCTACCTAACTGAAGAACGGATTTCTTTTTGGCGCCAGGTTAAAACCTTTCTCTTCTCTGAGGCATTTTAATTCCTGTTAATTGTAAATTATTATATTTTGATTTTAGACTGTACAGTTTTGTGTGTAGTTTTGTGTTATTTTTATTGTATTTTTAATGTTCACCGCCCAGAGAGCTGTTGCTAGTCGGGCGGTATATAAGCTTAATTAAATAAATAAATAAATAAATAAATAAATAAATTAAATTAAAATAAATAAAAATTGATGCAAGTGTAAATGCCAGTCATAATCTCCAATCCTATGGAAAATGGTCAAACTATTTCAAAATGTTGCTATTTACATATTTGTAGACTTACAGAGAAATGGTCTACTATTTTCAGTGCCCATTTTACAATTTTAAGATTCTGGTTAAGAAACACCACCCCCTTTCTGGGAAATTAAGTTGTATCAATCCTACTTTTCCTCTCTCTCAACAGTATTGTTTTAAAGAATTTACAAAATTCAAAAGGAATAAATTTCCACTTAATTATAACTTACAATACGTTTTATGATTACACCTGCTGTTTTCCATAACCAGTGTAAACTTTAGCAGAGAAATTTGGGAAGAGAAATCCCGAGTAATCCCAGTATGAAATAATTTCGCTTGCATATTCACTGTATCTGCTATTGAAACGGTTTAATAATAGAAGAGCATGCACTTTCATGTAATTCATAATTAGAAAATGACTACAACTGCATCATTTAAAATCATTCCTTTGTTATCAGCATCAGTTTTAGACAAAAGCGGAGAATCATTTGTGAGCTGTGACAGACCCAGGCTGTTCAAAGCAATTGCTGTTCAGCATGAAAGCTGCAATGGAGGTCACAGAACAGGTCAGGAGGAAAGATAGTGTATCGATTTCACACCAGGAAAAGAGGCGAAGCAAGGGCCCACTGTTGCTGTATGTGATGTATTTCACTACAGTTTAAGGCACATTTCATTCCAATTCAGGAGGGGGGTGGGGAGCAAAGGGTGAGTGAATTTCACACAGAATCATGATGAATTCTGAACTTGTGTATTTCAGTAAATACTGCCTTCCTGACATTAAGTATTTCTATATAACACACTGAATATAATGGAAATTAGGCTACAAGCATGTAGCAAAGAGTACTGGTACTGAAAGCAGAAATAACACTATATTAAACCTATTTCCACAGATGCAGTGTAAAATAATGCTTCAGAACCAAAAATACAACCAAATGTTGAGGTTTTAATTGTTTAAAACTACAACATTCTGTAACATGACAATGCTTCATTCCAATGATCAGCATGTATTTATTTATTTATTTTAAAGTATTTTTTACTCTGTTGTTCAGCCAAAAAAAGAGCAGCTCCCAGAGCAGCTTACAAATATCAATCAGCCCCATGTGTGAAAGCAGCCTTAGATAAAATTAGCTGCTGGGGAAATTATAGCAATGTTCTGGTGACTGAATGAGGTGAAAATGAGGCTTTAAGATATTTACTACTGTTTGTGAAAGATTGGCCTCAATTAAAAAGGTGTGGAGATTAGAGCAACATAATTTCTACTTTATTTAATTGAAATATGCTGAACTAGCATGGTGTTGTGTAGCAGTACTAACATTTCCCTTAAGCAGCAGATGGAAGTAACGTTCGCTTTACAGAAATCTAAAATTCCAGAAACCAATTGTTATTGGGCAGTATATAAACATCAAAAAAGCAGACAAACTTGGAATTCAGTATCTAATGTGAATACATCTTAACTGAAAATGCCAAATACTTTTTCCCCTCCAAAATGTAAATTTTATTTCTGACCCTTAAGGCCAGGAAGACAAGCCAGAAACAATGGACACATTTGTACATCGTGCTAATTCAGGGTTTTTGGTGAAATATACAAGTCACAACAAGCTCAGACTCCCAAGCTTTCTCCTCTTGCATGTACAAGAGGAACTTGAAAGCTTTCCATTCTGTGTTATTTATTTATTTATTTATTTGCCATTTTGTCCTCACACAGAATTGTCTTTAATAGTAACTATGATTAATTTCAACAAGTCAGCTTCAGAAATCATGGTTTGAAGTTGCCTTGCTTGAAATTAACTATAATTAGTGTTAATCTCCATCGTTACAAAAATGTTACAAACCACAGTTAACCAAAAATGAACACAAGCTTCCGAAGTACTTTCCTGGCAGGGTGAGTCGAAGGTGGAAAGTGTGCGATGCCAAGGCTCACTGTGGTTTTATCCAGCTTGTATGCATCACACTAAAGCACAGTTTAGCATAAAGTTCTTACAGCCAGTGTGGGCAGGTCTCAGTGACATCATAGTAACCATAGGAGAGTTGGGCAAATTTCCAGTGCTACAGGCAGATTTCAGTGCTAGACATAGCTATATTGGTCTTTTTTTCCTCTTATTATTAATATGCCACATTTGCTCATTCAGGACACCTCCCTTTACTAAGTATATATGTCAAGCAATAGTTTATGGTCTGAAACACATGGATGAGTGTTTTTAAAATGAACATATTATTCTGGTATAGCAAGGGATTGGTCAAATATTGCTTGCAATGATTTCAAATGTGGTTCTAGAAACAAATTTAGAAAGTGAATGTAAGTTAATAAAGACATCTATAGTGTAGATTTTAGTACATGATATGATATTGTCCTTGACACTACCCTTTTCTCCCCCAGTTACACACAGTTAAACTGTAACTCCAATGTTTGGATACTGTTACACCAACAAAAGCTAGCCTAGTTAACAGAAAAAGTGGAATTCAACTGTATCTGATATGTCATATTGAAAATTGGGTGAAGGGCCATAGCTCAGTGATAACAGCATCTGCTTTGCATGCAAGGGGTCCCAGGGTCCATGCCCAGCATCTCTGGGTAAAACCTGGAAAAACCCTTCTCAGTCTGAAACTTTGGAGAGTCACTTCCAGTCAGTGTTGACAGTATTGAGCTAGATAGACCAATGGTCTGACTTGGTATATGGCAGCTTCCTATGTTCATATGTGTTTGTAGAGGAATGACTGTAGACATTTCTGCTTTGCTACAAACCTTACACTCTTAAAACATATCCTCTCACATTCCACCCTCCTTGATGTGCTCCATTTTAAAGAGTTACTTCTTTTTTTCCAAATTGAAATCAAACACCATGGTTTGGAGGGTTTACACAGACAATAGATACTGGTTCAGATATCATGTTAAACTATAGTTTCTGTGAAAGCAGAAATAACTCATTAAGCAGAGTCCACGAGGAGGAGAAGGAACACAGGGCTTGCTCATGTAAACCACTGTTTAGTTTAGTTCAGCTAAGAATGATAGAGAAACAAAATACACATTCCTTATGAGCCAAGTGTTTAAGATAAAGCCACTGGTGCCATGAGTCCCATAATTTTCTTATTATTTCTTCCTCTCTCGTAATTCCTTTTGTGACTGGAGAATTTTTCAGAATATCACAATAGAAATAGAAAATGATCATGCTGCATTTGAGCTAATTTACACAAGCACTTATCTAAAAAAGAAAACTGTACCAATTAGACATGCTTTTAGTGAAAGTAGGGTGGTAAGTGGGCGTGTTCACAGGAAATTCAATGCAGTTTCCTTTATGCCTGAAAAAATGAAGTTCAATCAAGTGCACAGTATTAAATTGCAACTTCAGCTTGTAAGATGCTTTTACCAAAATATATAGCAACTTCAGCAACAATTTCATTCAAGCGACAATATTTGGAGTAAATGGTGTGAACAGAAACTCTTAGTTCAACAAAAGACATTTCAGATTGGTTTAAAAAATACAGTCAACTGCTTTAGAGTCAGTTTAGCCTGTACTTAATGAATATCGGCTACAGGCATAACTGCCATAAGTAAGTGATCCTCACTCTCATGTCTGTGTAAGGTTGACAGGCAATTTGGTCCAAGCAATTAATGGTATTTCCTTGAGGAACCTGGAAGACAGATACTTCTTCAACAAAAACAGGACAGAAACTCTTTTCTGCTTCTGCGTGTGCTACAAAGTGAATGGAAGACTCAAGGGCCTAGTATATTGTTCACAAATATCATTGCACACCTAATATTTTATTTCAAGCAAAGAAACATACCCTGATCATTCTAGTTGGCAATATCACTATCACTGTCTAAGGCATGGTGTCTCATCAGGAGTAACTATTATTTCTCTTTAACTTTACACAAGGCATCTCCAAAAAATCTGTCTTATCATATTTAAGGTTTATTAAGGTGTGTAAGAACATCCATCCAATGGCAGTTACTGAATTTTGCTCTGTTGAAGGGAGTTGTGTGCAAACACATAAAGATATTCTTTTGGCAAGGCTTAAGATATTCTTTAAAATGCCAACAATTGTTCTTTCAGCATTCATTTTTTACACATTAAAATATATTTAGAAGCACAGTGAAACAGAACTGGAGCTGAGCTTCTCAAGTCAAGAAAATAATTATCTAAACTTTCCCACATGTAATTTGGACACGTGGAAATTACTCCCCTGATAATGCCCACTTCTATTACAGTCCAGGAGCAAGGAGGAGAGGAAAAACAAGAGAAAGGGGCAACAAGGCTACAATGCATACGTCCAAGTTCCCTTAGGTGAGGGGAAAGTAGGGGGAAGCAGTGAACTAGCAGAAAAATTAGTGCTACTACTGACCTCCAGCATGAAACTGAAAAAGTGGGTAGAACACCATCTTGCTTGTTCCAAGCTTGTAAACAGCCACTTACTTGCCTGGCCACCAGTGGCAACTAAGAATTAGTTCCAGGCAGCCATGGTGGGAACCATATGTAAACTGGCAGAAAGATGGCTCTTTTTTCTTTCAGATAATCAGTGTGCCTCAAAGGACTAGAAATTCAGGGATAGACAGGATACACTCATCCTTTTTTGAGAAGGTATGTGCACTCTGCCTCCTAGTGGAACTCCTAGGAGACTCTGTGCTTTGCATAGCAACGGCCCACACCTTCATAAGGGATCCTGTCTCATTCTTTGAAAACTATTAAATGGAAGCACATATTTATTACTGATATGCCCCAAAATATAGTGCAAATTATTCAGAATATTTGTAGTTATAAACTCTCTGTGAAGCATGAGTGAACAAATAATTTAAAATTAAGGGGATCTGTATGCATCAAAAATTATTTTAATTGCCTTTTTCTGCTTTATTGATTCACATTTTTTAAAAAAATTACTTCATCAACTTACAACATGATTCACAAATCAGATACTTAGAAAACGAGGAAATGCAATGCTCTCTTTACACCTTTACAAATGTAACTAAATGTACATAAGAACTAGGTTCTCAAAAAACTGGTCTGTCAATTTATACTTTCTGTGCAGAACTAGAGAAGAAAACATGTAGTTAAACATTACCTTTCTTAACTAAAAAGAATGTCAACTATTGGCTGAACAGCTTTTCTCTTCCATATTTATGGGTTCTAAAATTAAACACGTCAAAGGCATATGTACAACAAGCAGCCTGAGAAGGAGAATTCTATTGCCGCAAAGATACAATTTTTTTCTTTCAGTGAGGTGGACAGAAGAAGCTGTGATTACTAAAATATAATGTTGCGACAGCAACAGCAAGATTTAGGAACGTCTACATGAGTAGGAAGAACGAGCCAGCAACAGCGAAGAATGGACTTGCTCAGAAGCTACCTGAGGCAAGCTTGGATCTGGGACTAGCCAGGGTACATAGATATGGGAGTAAAGTAGAGTTATTCATGCTTGTAAATTGGTTGGGATGAGGTTCAAGTACAGCTTAGGCTATTGTGGGTTTTTTTATTTGTTTATTTAGAAATTTTGGATACAAATATAATCCATTAACAATTAAAATAATTAAAAATAATACTACCTTTACCCCAATACTTTCATAATATTTGCAGCACACCTAGCCACCTGTTAGGGTGCACCAGTGTGCCTGGGTGCACCATTTGAGAATCACTGTTCTAGAGTTTTCCAAACCTGTGTGATCACTGTTCTGGCAGCCACCAAGAATCCAATCAATTTTTATATCATAATTTCTGGTTTAATAAGGTTCTACTGTGAAAATTATTTTTGTCCAGTTATTTGTTTGAATTTCTTTACATATGAGATACCAAAATTTAGCTACTTTCTCACATTCCCACCACATATGCATAAAAGAGCCACATTTCCCACATCCATGCTAGCAACTGGGGTCCCCTGATTTAGTGGTTTGTGCAAAACATGCTGATACCATTTCTGGATGTTTTAAAGCCATTTCCATGAAGGATGAGGCTACTGATTTGAATGGAAATTTCAACCACATATCCATCCAGATCTCATTTTCAATTTGGCAATGCAATTCAGTTTCCCACATTCTTTGAGCGTTGGGTTACTTCCCATGTCCTTTCCCAATAAAAACAAAGAGGAGACTTGACCTTTTTCAGTATTGCCTGCGTTCAATATTAATCTTTCTCTTTGGGTTAATTCTCTTGTTCCCTGAGTTATAATTTTTCCTTACAAATGTGCTGATTTGATACCATGTCAACCAGGAGGTTTGTACTAGTGGGACTTCCGATTTTGGGGAGAAATGTGGCTTGTGATTTGGTGGTATATTGATACAAAGAAGGTCTGGTTTTTTTAAAATGTATCATCAATCCCATTACCTCCCCAAACGTTTACAATTGTTTTTGAATATGCGGTAAGGCTTCTATTGGGTTTGTTACCATGATATCATCCACATATAAGCTTATTCAATACTTTTCCTTCTCTACCTGAGCTTCACAGATCGCTCCATTGGCTCTAAGCCTATTGGCAAAAAAAACCATTACTAAGGTAAATAATAAAGGGCGATAGCAGGCACCCTTGTTTAGTGCCTGCTTTAACCTGTATCTGCCTAGATTTTATTCCACAAAATTTTATTGTAGTTGATTGTGTATATATATTTTTCATAACTTCGGTGAATTTTGGGCCAAATTGAAAAATCTCCAATGATTTTAATTAAAAGTTCCAATTTATGCTATCAAAGACCATGTAAATATCCAAAGCCAATAAAGCCAGTGGGGAGCCAGTTATTTTACTTAATTTCATTATACTAAATAAACACCTTACTGGATCTGCTATAAATCTACCCAGAATAAATCCATATTGGTCTGGGTGAACTAGTTTGGAGATGACCAGTTTTAGGCAGTTTGCCATTACAGATACAAAGATTTTATAATCCGTGTTTAAGAGTGGTATCAGTCTATATGAATCTGGAGAGGTTGGTGTTTTGCCTGGTTTCAATAACAAGGTTATATGAGAGGTGGTCCATGTGGGGGGCATGCGTGCGCCTGTCAAAATGTATTAAACAGCTTTGTAAGATGTGGAGTAAGTATGTCTTTATATAGTTTAAAGAAATCCCCCATAAACCCATCAGGACATTGTGCCTTATTTACTTTAAGAGGCTTAATTGTTGCTTTAACTTCCTCTTCTGAAATCAGCACATCAAGACTTTCTCTCTCTGAGACATATTTTGTAGGCAGGGGAGTGGTCTGTTCCTTTAATTATTCCTATTTCAGTTCTCTTCACCCTTGTTAATAAAGCATCAGAAACAATGATGGAATCTAGTCAGGAAAATGTTAAAAAACTTGACTTTTTTGTTGTTGTCCCCACACTTCTCTTATCCCTGTTCCTTTCTTCCACGTGCTATCCATCTTTTTATTGGGATCAAACCCTTGCATATTCAGATTGGTGTCCCCTATTAGAATTACAGGTTTTGTAAATTTGTTCAATTTCCCCAGCAAAGTTTGAAAAAATTCAAGTTGCTTTTTATTGGGGGTGTAAAATGAAACCAAAGTGATGGTAATTTGAGAGTCAGACTCCTACAAAACTATACCTCCCCTTTACATCTGTGACACTTCTACTAGGCATAAAGTCCAGTGATTCATCCTTGGCCAGAAATTTATGTTTCCATTGTTTGTTGTTTGAAAACGCATCTGTTAATTTAGCTTTATGAGTCTCCTGCAACATTAATACTTTTGGTTGTATACCCTTTATCATTTTTGTGCAACATTTAATCACAGTCCCCAATCCTTTTACCTTCAATGAGGTTACTCTCAACAAATTGTTTATGTTTGTTTGATCCATTTCTGTTCTTTTGTCCTTTCAAATTCTGTATTCCTTACCATTCTTCTCTTCACCCTCCTGCTCCCCCCTCCTTCCCTCCTGATTTCTTTTCCCACTTTACCTATTTACAACCCAAAACAGAATATACCTATTATCTAAAACTTTGCCTTACGCCTAACCAGAGGTGTGGCTATATTTTCGGTTACATAACTGCGTTAAACCGCCTATTTAATTTCTTATTAAATAAATAAAATATTTGTTACTTTAGGACACTGCTTGTTAACTTATAACTAAATTTTCAAAAACCTTAAAATGAGAAAGAGAGAATTACCAAATGGTGATTGCACAGGTTTGAAAAACTCTAGAAGGTCTCACATTGGATAGATGGCGTCAAAAGGTGCGGGAATTTGCCCTATTAGAAAAATTGACTATCAAATTAAGATTAGCAAAAGGAACGAGGAAAAACAAAGAAGCTTTCGAAGAGAATTGGTGGCCCTTCATACTCTTCTCTGCAAAAGATGAAAGAATGGGTCAAGTACCAACTCCCTTTAAAAGACTATGGCTAAGTTAACGTATACCTTGGACTCTGTGACTGCTTATTTCAATGGAAAATAAGAGATGTATGGTAGGGTGGGAAGAGGGAAGATTTATGTAGGGGGGAATGGGGTAAAGTAGTATCGTTTAGATTGTTGATGAATATATGTTTTCAAAACTTCTGAATAAAATAGAATAAAATAAGAGGATTAGACAAATTAAAAAGAGAGAGAATTAAAACCTAAAGTGGCCAATCTGATCTATTAATGCATACATCAGCCATGTAAAACACTAGACCCTCCCAGCCTCTATCTATAAAATTATTCATGAAGCTCATAGCCCTTTCCTTCCTCTTTTACTGCCCCCCTCTCTTTTGGGGGGCTTTCCTATTAATAATCATGATATCATAATCTCACAGTTTACCTATTAAGTGCTTGGCAATGTAATCTTCTGTGTTGCTGGTTCTCCTCTTAACGCTTCCTGTTATGTAAATCTCTAAGATTACTTTGGGGAATGGAATTATTATTGCAGAAAGAAGCTTCTCCCTGTCGCTTATCTTGTCATTCTTTATATGGTTTCTTCCTCCTCACCACTTCTCATTCACCTTCTTCACCAGACATGTTCTATCGTTGAGTTCTTTTCCTTCCCTTTTTCCTGGTCCTTCTGGTGGATCCAGGTGCAGAGTTTTTAGAAGCCTGGTGACTTCTGTTGCCGTTGTGGCTGTATGGGACTTGAATGGGAAACCCCAATAGTACTTTACACCAGCTTTTTGCAGCACCAATGTATATGGTCTCAATTTCCTCCACCTCTGCAGGGTTTCTGGCGCTAAGTCCTGTAGTGCCAATACTGCAGTTTCGTTAAACTTTAACTCACCTAGATCTCTTAGATGACGGAGCAGCTCTTCTTTTTTGGAATATTTAGTAAAACAGACTATTATGCCCCTTGACCCTTCTTTCCTTCTCGGGTCCAACACTCTCTGTGCTCTTTCTAAATCTTCTTCAGTCAGTTGCAAGTCTGGGAGCAGGGATGCCAGCCAGTTTACTAAGAACCCCTTGATATCTCCTTGTTCCACCTCTTCATCCAGGCAACGAAAACACAGGCTTGGACGTCTAATTTCTGTTCTCCAGGTCTTTCAGCTTGACATTTGCTTCTAGTTGTACTTTTTCAAGTTTCTCAATTTTGTCCTCCTGTTCCACCATTTTCTCTTCCATCGCTACTGTTTTGATTTCTACCGTATCTAATTTAGTTCGCATCTCTCCCAGCTTGTTTTCTAATATTTCTGTTCAGCTAGTCATCAATTCCTGTTTAAAACAGGTGGAGCTGACTAACAATTTCCCCTCTAACTATATCAGCAATTTATTTATTTAGTCATTCATTCATCCATCCATCCATCCATTCATTCTGCCCTTCCTCCCAGCAGGAGCCCAGGGCAGCAAAAAAAGGCACTAAAAACACTTTAAAACATCATAAAAACAGACTTTAAAATGAATTAAAACAAAACAACATTAAAAACATTTTAAAAAAAGGTTTAAAAACATCTTTTTAAAAAAGCTTTCAAGACATCTTTAAAAAAAGGTTAAAAACATTGTTTAAAAAAAGGTTTAAAAGCATATTAAAAAGCAATTCCAACAAAGATGCAGACAGGATAAGGTCTCAACTAAAAGGCTTATTGAAAGACGAAGGTCTTTAATAGGCACCAAAAAGAATACAGAGATGGTGCCTGTCTAATATTTAAGGAGAGGGAGTTTCACAGGGTATCCCGGTCCCAAGCAGTATAGGGCTTTGTACACCAAGACTAGAACCATGAACTTGGCCCAGCAGCAAATGGGCAGCCAGTGCAATTCTTTCAGCAGCAGGGTGACATGTTGGTGATACCCTGCCCCAGGGAGCAGTCTTGCCGCAGCATTTTGCACCACCTGCAGCTTCCGGAACAACCTCAAGGGCAGCCCCACATAGAACGCATTACAGTCATTCATCCTAGAGGTTACCAGTGCGTGGACAACAGCGGTCAGGCTATCCCAGTCCAGAAACAGCACAAATTGCATTTGTGGTCTCTATCACTCCCTCCATTTGCGCACTTACAGATATCTTGTTCAATGCTGATGCCCTACTTGTTTCTTTGGAGGACATTCTCTCCACTGTGGGCCGTGATGCTAAGATCCAGTTCTTTTTTTGTGTTCCAAATAGCATTCCCCCCTGTGGCTTATCAGAGAAATGGTTGAGTTCCTTTTTCTCTCTTTCTCGGGCACACATTTTCTAGAGGTTGAGGAGTTCCCATTCTACACCGCCATTTTTCAGGCATCCAACACCCCCCCCCAGCTATTGTGTTTTTATTTAAACAGCTCCCAACAGTTTTGACCCTCTTGACTTAATTTCACATAAAAGCTCATGGGGTCTGAAGTGGCAGTGACTGACCAGGAACGAGACCTTGGACTGTAGTGGATAGCTTGCTGAAGATGTTCACCAGATGTGCAGCAGCTGTGAAAAAGGCAAATTCCATGCTAGGGATCATCAGGAAAGGTATTGAAAATAAAACTGCTGATTATATAAATCTATGATATGGCCACATTTGGAATAATGTATACAGTTCTGGTCGCATCACCTGAAAAAAGGATATTGTAGGGCTAGAAAAGGTTCAGAAAAGAGCAACCAAAATGATCAAGGAGATGGAACAACTCCCCTATGAGGAAAGTGTGCAGCATTTGGGCCTTTTTAGTTTATAGAAAAGAAAAATAAGATTGACATGATAGAAGTATATAAAATTATGCATGGCATGTGAAAAATGGATATAGAAAAGCTTTTCTCCCTCTCTCATAACACTAGAACGCACGGACATCCAATGAAGCTGAACACTGGAAGATTCAGGCCAGACAAAAGAAAGTACTTCTTCACACAGTGCGTAGTTAAACTATGGAATAATAAAACTGCCTATCTTATAGGTTGATGTAAGAGACAATGAGATAATGTATCTATGTAAAATGCTTGAATTGCACTATATAAATCCTAGGAGTGACATTCAATACTGCCCACCCAAGTGTGTAACAGATTTGTGCTTGTGTGACAGGACTTACCTTTCCTCTCTTCCTATCCCAAAATCTGATCTGGAGGGTTCCCAACTCCCAGAAAAATTTGGGGGGGCAGACAGTGAGAAAGGGGATAAGGGGAAGTCCCACTGCAAAGCCGAAGTCCACTCACACAACATTGGATGCCATTCTAAATTGTTGTTGCTGTCATCACCATCTTTAAACAGGCAATGTGGCAATTTTAATTGCTATGTATAATATTTAATGCTATAGTTACCCATATTCAACTGACTAAATAATCCTATGAGCTTCACAATGTAAGATTATCATCTCTCACCTTTATTTAATTATGGCCATCAATTTCTGCGAAGTACTGGCGATGTAACAAGTTTTTCTATGTATATTAGTATTTTTATATTATTTACTGAGAAGGCAATAGAGATATAAATGTTGATTATAGTTTATCCTATTCATTATTTGAAAAGTATGACTAACAATACGAGATTCATGAAATCATTTTAGATGAAGATTTTAAAGAAGGTGTCAGTTTGTTTGGAAAGATACAAGCAAACAATAGATTTTTTTTTTAAAAAAAGCTATACACATATTCTAACACACATAAAAGCAAAAATACTTGTTTTCATTTTGTATCTTAAGTAACTTTTAAATACAGCCATTGTTTGACACAAATTCAAGTGCAAGAAAAAACTTTCCAGGTTGACATGCTGGGGCAGAGGAAGGTCACTCTTTCCTCTTGGGAGGAAAACCTGGAAGGATGCTGTTTGAGCAGCAATTTATACTAGACACAGTAAGTCATTAGATGGCAGTCAACATTGCAGGGCTTTGCCACAAGTCTGCCATGATCCCGTTTCTGCAGCTGTGAGTAGTTATCATGCAGGAAAATAGTTCTCAAAATATAACAGGTCAAAAGGAAAAACTCAGAAAATAATACTTTCCTCACAAATGTACAAAACGTTAAAACACATACTATAACTCACTGGTGCATTAAAAAATAGAGCTATCAAGCAAAATGGGTTTCGATGGTACAAATCTGAAATGAGAAGAGATTAAAGTAAGAGTTTAAATTTATTTTAAGTTTTCATGCTAATATTTTGATTTTGTAATTGGTTTAATTTGGGGATGGTTATTTGTTTTTATACTATTATCTGATTTGGTATTTACCTTCAATTTCTTTGTGAAATTAGGCAAGGGAGAATTTTTTAAAAATAAATAACAACTAAAACTCTAAAATCGGTAATACAACTTGATGAGCAAAATAAAATAAATACAATAAGTCTTTTTCAGTAAAAAAACAAACAAACCAATATTGTGCCATCTATCTGTTCCAAGTCAATCAAACAATTTATATTATTTTTCACTCTATTAAGTATGGACACAATGTAGTCAAAGTGAAACAGAGCTGAGCGGAAACTCAGTTTTAGATAGGGTAGAGTCTAGCCACAGTGACCTACACTCTAGTAACTTCCTATTTGGATTACTACAATTTGTTGGATGAGGGGCTGCCCTTGAAGTTGACTAGAATGCAGCTGTTGGAACTTTAACCAGTGCAGCCGGATAGAATCACAGTACACTTATTATAAAAAAAATTATTTCTGCTTCTGAATCCATTTCAAGGTGCCAGTGCTAACATCTAAAGCCCTATATGGTTTGCGATATTGCTGCCATGCTGTTTATGACTGAAGAAAGTTGGCTGAGTCTTATTTATTTTATAAATGTGAATGATGTATTTAATTGGTTTTATATATTGTGTAATATTTTATTCTGATTTATGATATACATAATAAATCCTGGCACTACTGGTGAAGGACGACCATATAAATTTAATAAATGACATACCTAAAGGAGCACCTCTCTCTGTACCAGTCGGCCCACTTCTTGAGATATTTGGAGGAGACTCTTCTCTGCATGACACCACTGAGGGAAGTTCTCTATGTAGTATTGCAGAAGGAAGCCTTTTCTATGGTGGCTACCCTGTCTGTAGAATGCCCTCCTCTCACAGACCTAGTTGATGCCAATCTTGTTATTTCTGTGCAGGTTAAGACTTATTTATTTGCCCAGGCATTTAACATTTTTAAATTGATAGTTGTTTAGCCTATTCTGTCATTAGCTGCATATATTTATTTATTTTACTGGTGTATTTTATTATGTATTGTTGCATATTTTATGATTTAGTTGGTTTTTTAATACTCTGTATCCTGCCTTTGTATTTGTATAGATACTGTGTAGATCTGTATCGAAGAAGATTCGGTTATAAATATTTTTATTAATAACCAGCTATATACACAAACAAAAATTAAAGGGGAAATATGATATGTTAGAGAATAAACACAAAGAATACAATAAGAAAAATAGACAGAAAAAATATAAATACACATGGACTCAAACAAAAACTTCAGATGCAGGGCTTACAAGATCTGGTTTTTCCCTTAATAGTGGGATGGGGTTTTTAATTATTTTTAATGAGAACATTTTAACAGAAAGTATCTACAAGGTGAATTTGATGGCAGCAAGGAGGAAGAAGCCAAACAGAGATATGGACCAGGATTCAAAATGCTAGTTTATTATTTCTCACTACTAAGTAAAGAATTAAAGGAAAACAGTTCTTTCACATTTTTCCTGCAACTGTGAAAGCGTATGTTGCTTCCAACAATCCGTAATGATTGGTCTGACTTTCTGATTATGGGTTGTAGTCAACTAAGTGCTACCCGGAGCAGACTTCTTGAAATTAATTAACCTAACTTAGCCATGCCTATCAACTACAATGGGTTTACTCTAAGTAGGACTAACAGTAAATACCACCCTATTTCTTGAGGCGTCTTTCTTCCAATTATTATGTGTCCTTTTTGAACATTTCCAATATATTCAAAATGTCTTCCATGAATGGAACTTGTACCTCATTTGGACAATAAATAGAGGCTAGGCTGATTTACTTTTTCCCCATTTTACTCTTTACAAATATATCTCATTCTTGTCTATCTCTCATTATATCTCCCTCTTCAAAGACTATACTGTCATCACAACCCCTTCGGCCTTAGAGCTGCCTGGAGCTATAAAATGAACACTGAACCAACCATGCCAGAAACATCACATAAGCTTTCACCCTCCTGAGAACTACATAGACTCTCCTTCTTTTCACTACCATACCCAGTCCACTAGAACCAGTGTGGTGTAATGGTTAGGGTGTTGGACTATGACCTGAAAGACCAGGGTTTGAATCCCCCTAAGACATGAAGCTCATTGGGTGACCTTCGGCCAGTCACTGCCTCTCAGCCTAATCTACTTACCACGGTTGTTGTGAGGATAAAATGAACCATGTACACCACCTTGAGCTCCTTGGAGGAAAAGTGGGAAATAAATGTAAGACATTAATAAAAATAATGGGTTTATTTTTATTTGTAAGGGTTATAACTGGCTGGAATTGAATGTGACAAGCTTTGGGCTAACAAGTAGATTGCTAACGTTACTTAAGAAGCAATCAAAACTATAGGAAGCCAGCATAAACTATCCTAGGGTAAATTATGTCAGTGTACTTACCCCTATTTCAAACTGTGTTCAGGAGTGGGGCTTCTGCCAGCTGAGAGGCCTGGCAGAGGGAAAACAGGCCTTTAAAATAGAGTGTGACGCATACCACCCTTTTTGCTAGTATAACTTCTGCTGGGTTGCTAGGTCACATGACCAAGTTGAATAGAATTTGGAACAGGGGTAAGTCTCCCCTTACCCTGTCTCCACCACAACCCCAGACTTACCCTGGCTTTGTCTCAGCCAGCTTCCATTGAGCCCCATATTTATTTATTATTTGATTTATATCCCACCCTTCCTACCAATAGGAGCCATGGGCAGCATATCAGCCAGGGTAGAGGACTTATGCCAGCATACCTCTGACTAAGCTGGGATGAGGGATTTTTGCCAATGTAGCCTCAACTCAGCCAAAGATCTGCCTATTCCAAACTCCCAGTGGATCTTAGGTTTGGATTGCTTATTTTACAAAAGGAAATGTCTGGGTTTTTTAAATTGTTTTCTCTTAGTCTTTCCCAGGTTGGGATATGCTAGCCATTCTTCTGCTGAGGCCAGGAATAGACAGGAATAGCCAACATTGTGCCCTCCAGATGTTGTTGGACTACAACTCACATCATCCCTGATCACTGACCATACTAGCTGGAGCTGATGAGAGCTGTAGTCCAGCAGCACCTGGAGAGCACCATACTGGCTACCCCAGGTAATCACTCAAGACTCACTATACTTTAGATGATTGTTCCACTTCAAGATTCAGCAGGCTGAGCAGTATTTTTCCACCTCTTGGTGAGTGATCACAAAATTAAGTGATGCCATCAAAAGTTATTATCAAAAGGAAGACCCAATGATAATAGCAGAGGGGATAAAAACCAGTGCTCTGGAATTCCCTTCCTTTTGATCTCCAACATGCTCCCTCCCTGATGGGTTTTCGCCAAGCCTTAAAAACCTGGCTATTCAGGCGGGCCTATGGGATTGGGGAGGATTAATTTTATAAGGTTTTAAATAGAAATTGGTTTTAAATTGATTATGATTGTGTTTGCTTGTATTTTATTTTGTATTATTTTGTGCGGTCATCAGGAGTTTTGGGGTGCGTTGTCATCAGTATGCTGATGACACGCAGCTCTATTTCTCCTTTTCATCCTCTTCAGGTGAGGCTGTTAACGTGCTAAACCGTTGCCTGGCCGCAATAATGGATTGGATGGGAGCTAACAGACTGAAGCTCAATCCAGACAAGACTGAGACGCTGTTGGTGAGTGCCTTCTCTGCCCAGATGGTGGATGTTCATCCTGTTCTTGATGGGGTTACACTCCCTTTGAAGGAACAGGTTCATAGCTTGGGAGTTCTTTTCGATCCTTTCTTGTCTCTTGAGGCCCAGGTGGCCTCGGTGGCACGGAATGCTTTTTACCATCTTCGATTGGTAGCCCAGCTACGTCCCTATCTGGACAGTGACGACCTCGCTTCAGTTGTTCATGCTCTGGTAACTTCTAGATTGGACTACTGAAACGCGCTCTACGTCGGGCTGCCCTTGAAGACTGTTCGGAAACTACAGCTAGTCCAGAATGCAGCGGCCAGATTGTTGACGCGGACCAGAAGGTCCGCTCATATAACACCTGTTCTGGCCCGTCTGCACTGGCTTCCTATTTGTTTCCAGGCTAGATTCAAAGTGCTGGTTTTGACCTATAAAGCCCTACACGGCATGGGACCGCAATACCTGGTGGAACGCCTCTCCCAATATGAACCTACCCGTACACTGCGCTCAACATCTAAGGCCCTCCTCCGAGTACCATCCCATCGAGAAGCTCGGAGGATGATGACTAGAACCAGGGCCTTTTCAGTGGTGGCCCCCGAACTGTGGAACAGTCTCCCCGATGAGGTGCGCCTGGCGCCGACGCTACTATCTTTTCGGCGCCAGGTGAAAACCTTTTTATACTCCCAGGCATTTTAAAGTGTATTTTAACAGCATTTCTGTATTTTAGATGCTGTTTGGTTCTTTATTGTTTGTTTGTTTTGTTTCTTGATTTGTTGTATTTATATATTATGCTTGTTTTTATCTTTTTGTACACCGCCCAGAGAGCCTTCGGGCTTAGGGCGGTATATAAATTAAACTAACTAAATAAAAATAAATAAATAAATAAATTATGTACTGCTCTCTATTATTGTAAGTCGCCTAGAGTGTCCACTAACCTGGACAGATAGGCGACCAACAAATAAAAATTATTATTATATTATGATTAAAAAAAACAAAAAACAGATTTTTTAAATTTAAATTGGATTTTTTATTTAAATCATTTTTTTAAAAAAAACCATTAATAAAATAGTCAATTTCTCTCTCATTCAATTCAATCTTATTACAAACATGCTAAACCTACACTTACAGTCTCATAAAAATGAATTAATGGCTCTTTCTCACACACACACATTGAATTACCTACCAATCAAACATGGGCATTCATTTCAGTTTTTCATCTCATGAAAATGGCTCTGCCCAGCCCAACTATAAACTCCTGTTTCTTGGAAGTTCTGGACGTTCAGTTTCTGTTTCTCTGATTAAAATTATATGTGCAAAGACATAGGTTAGATGGGAATCGGATTGTTGTTGCTCTGAATTTACAATGCCTTGCAAAAGTACTCAGACCTCTGACCAATGCTCTCATATTACTGAATTACAAATGGTACATTGTAATTTCGCTCTGTATGATATTTTATTTTGAAACACTGAAAATCAAAATCAATTATTGCAGGGTGACATTGGTTCTATGTTGGGAAATGTTTGTAAAAAATATAAAGAACTGAAACATGTGTAAGTGTAAGCCAGATGCTTTACCACTGAACTGCACTCCTTCCTCACATAAATACAGTTTTAATGCTGCAGCAAAACAGAACACCACTGAGCCAGGAAGGAGTCGAACCTACAGTCTTCTGATCTGTAGTCAGGTGTGTTATCCATTGAGCTACTGGCCCAGCTCACTAACCACAGGAACATAAGAAGCTGCCTTATACTGAATCAGACAATTGGTCCATCAAGCTCAGTACTGTCTTCACTGACTGGCAGCAGTTCTCCAGGGTTTCAGGCAGGGGCCTTGTCCAGCCCTACCTGGAGATGCCAGGGATTGAACCTGGGACCTTCAGCATGCAAGCAGATGCTCTACCACTGAGCTATGGCTTTCCATTCATTTTTTTAAGGTTGAGCAAGCAACTTCCTACTAATGTTAATTAAGCAAATTAAAGCTATTGCCTTTAATCACTACTCCAAATATCTATATTCAATGTCAGCATTCTAAAATGATAGCTAGTTCCCAAGGCTAGCACACCATTGGCTCCAGTTCCTGCTCTGGACCTTCCTGCTGTAAACCTTGCTTCATCCATATATTGTGGCATCTTTATAATGCTGACTTGGAATCTAGCTTGAAACAGATCATTTTGATTCCAGAACTGTTGGATGTTTTCCACACTAGGATCCTGCCAGAGAATCTATCCAACTGGCCTTAGACAGCCAAGCTTACTCTAAAAGTTCTTTAAGGAAACTTAAATACATGGTTTATTGTGGGAGGTGCTCTATGTTAAAATAACTTTTAACAAGCAGCAGGAGATACTTTTACAATTGACATTTAGCTTCCATGAGTATAGAAAAGCTCTATGTCATGTGTGAGAATAGTTCACAATGTCAACTTTTGCACAATTACATGTTTTGAAATTGCTGTACACACGGCACATTGTGTTTTTAAATGCATGATATAGAACAAAGAATTGTCAATATGTGACAGTCATGGATGTACATTTCACTATGCCTCTGAGGAGGAGGAAGGCAAGGCCTTGGTTGCTCTTTGCTTTACTTACTAACCTCAATCAAAGCTTCCAAAGGCAAAGCTATCACATGCCACCTTTGGAGGAAGACAAGCAAAATTCAATATTTCTATGAGGTAGCCTGGCTAGAACAACCAAGTAAGTCCAGGATTGGTTTTCCTCACATTCCCACACTCAACTATTTCCAGCCCCATTCAGGGCCAATAGAAACAGATAATTCCACAAGAAATATCTCCTTTCTAATGTTCATCACAGAATAAACAAAATTAAAGCCTTTCACTTTCAAGATCTGAGTATCCCAAGAACAAAATTCTCATGCCAAGATTTTGTAGAGACATGCATGCAGAAAGAAAAGACTTCCTTATTAGAGGAAGTCTTTTTTAGAGTATTCAAAGTATTAGAGAACATACACACAAATACATCAGGAGCATATTTGCAGATATCCCCTTAAAATTCATTCCAGGCTTGATTTTCTATAGTGTTTTAAGCAGCTGCTTGCATATGTGTAACTTGTTGTCCAGAGTGACAGCTGTATTTTCGCCTGTTTTGACATTGAGTCTGATTTGGGTGAATAGCTCATATCCATTAAAGTGCTTTTACAACACTGAATGACTGCCAGAATACTTCCTGATCAATTTTAAAAGCCAGCTAGCTGTCATCATCTAATTGCAACAGCAGAAAACAAATCTCTGGGGAATAAAACAAGATTTTAAAGCATTTTTAAAAGCATGATATTAATTTTGAAACCTACAAGTTATTTAAATAAGGATCCAAGGCTGCTGGAGCCATACCCACATAAAAAACAATGCTTTCAGCAGTTCAGAAAAATCAAAATACTTGCTAATATGCAAGCATTCTAAAACACTTTATCTAGTCACCATTTTAACAGTCAGTTTAAACTCTTGCCATTTCCAGAAAACATTATTGTGCTCATCATTAAGCCCAGCTATATAAAGCTTTTGACTGAACTAGGCCCACAATGACACGTAAAACGGTCGTGCATGGGTGCTGCCAATGTGCATCTCACATATCTGTTAATGCAGTGATTCCCAACGTGGGCGGTAGTGCCCCCTGGGAGGCGTTACAGCCTTTCAGGGGGGCATTGGCATGACTACAAACTTTAGGGGGGTGTTTGGGTTCATTAGCGGGTGTTGACATTTGGCGGTCTGATGCGACAGTTGAAGCATTTAAGTTAAATTTTATTTAATACACAAATCATTAATTTTTAAACTGTTTTGTCCCCAGTTAGAATGTATTTAATGGTCTCAATTCATGGAAATAACACTATAAATAGTGTGTGCTCTTTAGTAAAGAAATTCTGAATAGTGGCCAGTGTCATATCAAGGAATGGGAATATTAGCCACACCCCAGCACTAGGTAATGTTCCAATGCTGTCTTGAGGGATGTTGGAACCAATCACGAGAGAGTGTTTGATAAGCTGGGTGTATTGGTGGAGGGTGCATTCTTCCAATGGATGAGTGCCGTGTGCAAAGAGGTGACACAGACAGTCAGTTATTCGCTGGTTTTCTTCAGGAATGGGACACACTCGCTACCTGTCGTTTCAGTTCCATTCATTTGCAAAGCAGAAGACCAAGAACCTAGTTTGCAAGAAGAAATTGTTGAGCTTCAAAATGATGAAGAATCGAAGCAAATTTTCAACAGCAGAGGACATCAAGTCATGTGGCTGAAACATCATGTGAAATTTCCTGCTCTATGGAGAAAAGCAAAACTTCTTTATATTGCCCTTCCATCTTCTTATCTCGTTGAATGAGGATTTAGTGCAGTGAATCGCATACTAGTGAAGAATCGAAAATGTTTGGATATTGTTAGTCGTGGTGATTTAAGACTATTAAATAGTCAGGCGCCAGGTCAAAACCTTCCTATTCTCTGAAGCATTTTAAGTTACACTGATTTAATTTTAAAAATGTTTATTGTATTGGATTGTTGATTGTATTTTAGTATTATTTTGTTATTCATTGTATTTTTATGCTATTTTATGTTCACCGCCCAGAGAGCTATTATAGCTAGTCGGGCGGTATATAAATTTAATAAATAAATAAATAAATAAATATTATTATCCAAGTATACTCCAGATATTGTGAAGTTAGCCAAAACTCATCAAGCTCAAGGATCACACTAGTATTTTATAATAAATCTCATTTATTTACTTTTCTATAACTATGTATGTATATTAATAAATCATACTAAGAATTCAATGTGTAATCTAAGTGCAATAAAAAGGCATGATAAAAACAATCAGTAATAATAACTGAAAATACCTTTTATGCATTACTCATATTTTAAGGGAAGAATAGGAAGCATTGGCATATACTTAATCTGAGGGGGGCATTGGGCACAAAAAGATTTTGCAAAGGGGCATTGGTTCGAAAAAGGTTGGGTATTGCTGTGTTGATGCATAGCTGAGGGAAAATATGGGCATAACTCCATCACATTGTAGTTCTTCCTCATCCCCTGCAAATAGCAGCCAACAAAGTACATAGGAACATAGGAATCTGCTTTATACAGGAATAACCCGCTATACGGACCTTCACTTTACGTACACTTGCTTTTACAGACATACTCCATACTCCACCATGCCCCTGTTTATGTACGCTCGCTTTGCACATACGGACACTTAATGATGCATGGGGGTGAAAATAGACGCATTTGCGCCACCGCAGATCAAGCTGGGAGGTGCAATCACGATGCTGAGAGGCGCAGCGGCGCAGCAGCAAAGACTTTAGCGAGGGGCTTTGAGGCTCCGCGTGAAGGAGAGGTAAAAAAAAGTTTTAAAAGGTAGTGCTTCACTTTAAGGACATTTTTGGTTTATGTACTCGCTCTGGTCCCATTGAGTACGTTAATGCAGGGTATTCCTGTACTGAGTCGGACTGTTTGTCCATTGAGCTGGAGAGCTGCTGCCCCTCTCCAGGATTTCAGACCTCACTAACACATAGTGACTCCAAGGCTTCCTTTTATTTGCACTTTCAAAGGCTATGTGCATTTTTCTGGTGAGGGATCATAACCCTACCAAAAAAGGTACAACAGAAAGTATGAGCTAATGTTCAAAACATCTGCAACTATATAATCACCCCTGCACTAGACTGTCATGTGTATACATCATAAATAAGTTAAAAGAACACTTAATGACAACATGATGAAGGGAGCTTTCTCTTTTACATTATCTATTTATTCAAACAGAAAATTATTTGGCAACTGTGATAAGGCAGCAAGAGTACAATGACTTTCCTTTAATCGCTCATTAAAATGCTGATTGCCTGTGGAGTGAGACGTGCAGTTATGGTCAAACACCAAATCCTATTGTGTAGTAACAGCTTGGGTTGTCCTTGGGCTGGGTGGGGTTGAATCACTGCAAGGTAAACAAACATTCTAATGCTGGAAAATACAAATGCTTGGGCTCAATAAAGCCCTTAAGTAACTTTTAATTTCACAGCCTTAGAGAAGCTAATATTGCAGAGCACAAAAGGTCAGCGATAAAGAGACCTACCAGGTGCTGGAATAAACATTTATGGTTTATAGAAGAACAGTACTTGGCACATATGAAATTATTTATTCTAATGTACAAGCTGAGAGTGAAATTAATTTCACACGGCAGTTCTGAAAGGACCGTAGGGACATTATTGGCATCAATAATGCTTCTACCTCTATGTGTCTACTGTAATGTACATGCCATTGCACTTATTTTAATACAGTCATATTTAGTGGGGATCCTAAGCATTGCAGGCAGAAAATGTGACCGATATATTATCGCAGAATCAAAGGGCCAAAAGGAATCAGATAATCTAGACCAGTTCAACATCTCACTATTGGTGTCTTGGATGTGCAAGCCTGAACTTGAGACTCTGAAGAGATATGTAAAATCAGCCCCTTTTATTTTCTATGAGATTTCAAACTTCCCACAATCTCTCACAACACTTTCCACAAATGCAGATCCAAATAGCTGTAAACCTTATACATGTTATTACCTAAAAGCAGGTTAACTGAATTATCTCGTACATTCTGTTGCTACTCCCCCGGCCAGATCTATAAGCAAACCTGCTGTCTGGTTGAGACACTTACATAAGAAAGTATATGGACATTAGAAACATGGACAGGCAGGCACCAACAGCACTGCACAATTCTTAAGTAGCAACTGCTATGATTCTGCACTATTATACACTCACTTAGCATTTTGTATAAGACTACAGAATGTAGGAGGTTATTAGGAAAGGTGACTTGTAAACTTTTATTAAGGAAAAGATGGAAAACTATATTAAATTACAGACTACAGCCTTGACTTCTATGAACTAAAACCATCATTTTCCAACAAACGTTCATTTTGCATGCTCATGAATAGAAAAATGTTTCTTCTAACTCCAGCTTGTTCACATTCTAAGAAATCAATTCAACCCATAAAGTTAACATGGTATAAGTGAAAACCTCTTATACGCAAAGCATTTTTCATCAGTAAATTCATTCCTTTAAAAGGCAGTGTCCATCAGATACGCATTTATGACAGTTTCATCACATAAATGAATAAGAGAAATGAGTGGGTTGGCTTCACTCTAGATCAACAGATTTATCCACTAAGACAACAAATATAATGCAGCGTTTAAATGCACTATGCTTTTATCACATCCAAAGTAATTGGTTAAGAGGTTTTCACATACAGTTCCATACATGGGATTATCTCAATACATTACAGTTAACAATATATTCTCCTGAGTTATTTATGGTTTACAGAGAACCAATGCTTAGAAAAGTTCAATTAAAAAAGAGTTTGGTACTTCATCTCTAGGGAATTCATAACACAACATTTGAAAATTAACTACAGTCAATTTATTAGCTCATACATGCCACTGACTTCTTTTGACCTTCCTAGATACACAACATCACAATCATCATCCTTTATTTGCTTAAAATTGTAGGACATCACAAATTGTTAGGAAATGTGTTTTATCACAAAAAAGTATGCTACAATGTAACAAATTCTCTAAAACTAGAGAAGGTTTATATATACATACATAACCGCCTGACATCATACAGGGTGCTTTCACACTGCACTTTATTCCGTTATTCTGACGATTTATTTCCTGTTAATTTGCGCATTAAATTTGAGCTTTCACATGACATAACGGGTAGCCCCGGAATTCTGGTGGAATGTAGTGGAAGTTTATAGCTAATTTCCGCAATAAATGATACCAGAAAAATTCCGATAGAAGGCTGGGAACCCGGAAGATTGCGGGAGTTTTGCGCTAGCTGCCGCTGCTCATATGACAGCCATCCCAGCATGCAGTGCGTTCCCGCCCTTACCAACAGCCCTCCCAGCATGCAGCCTTCGCTCAGCCTGTGCTGCTGCTGCTTGTGTTCAACCAGAGCCTCTGCTGCTGCGCTGCCATGCCTCTCAGCTGATCGCGCCGCTTTCAACCCCCCTATGCACCGAAAGAACAGGCCTCAAACCAAAGGTAGGTGAAGACCTGCTCATCCGGTGTCGCGTGAGGCTGAATGAAGGGGGGGAGAAAAACTCTGCTCTGTGTGAAAGACTGTTGTGCAAAATGCCAGTATAACAGGTACTGCAGTGTGAAAGGGATTTTTGAAATCCGGAACAAAGCGCTACCTGTTTAATCCGTTAAACCAGCGCTATTAGCCCCATGTGTGAAAGCAGCCACAGATGAATTGGTCCCAGAACTGTTACATCTATTTGGCTTGTATTCAATATAGCCCTAAGGTAAACAGTCCATCAGCATAAGGATTTCTCCTTGTACAATGGAAAGTTCTCTCCTCCTCCTCCCCCCCGTGCATCCCCTAAATCTGTTCTGGGGGTTCCCTCAACTCTCAGGGATAGATTTGGGGGTGCCACACTGTGTGCAGAGGGGGAGGAGAGAGGGGATGTCCTGTTGTGACATCAGAAGGAACTGAAGGTATAGCCTGAAACTGATTTTATTCCCCCTTTTTTTTTAGTTTAACCTCTTTAGTCCTGTTTAATATCACTCCTCTAGATTTAACTGTCTTTTATGTATCACTGAACACTAAAGTCAGGATCATTCAGACCATGGTATTCCTGATCTCTATGTATGGATGAGAAAGTTGGACAGTGAAAAAAGCAGATAAAAGATAAATCAACTCATTTGAAATGTGGTGTTGGAGGACAGCTTTGCACATACCATGGACTGTGAAAAAGACAAATAATTGGGTGTTAAAAAATTACCCCCTCTAGGATGCACACCTTCATGTGGTGAGGGGGTTTGAGAGTGTTGAAGAAGCTGAGAGCAATGCCATCAGGAGTCTAGACCAAGAGGCTAGACTCCTAGCAGGGGCATCCAAGGCGGAATGGTCAAAGCTGAAACCCCAGACTAAGATGCATTCAAACTCAGAGGAAGGCAGTGGTAAACCACCTCTGAATATCTCTTACCACGAAAACTCTACAAGTATCCAAAATGGAACTCGAGATAGTGCTGGAAGATGAGACCCCCCAGGTCAGAAGGCACTCACCAAACTACTGGGGAGGAACAAAGGACAAGTATGAGGAGCACTGTGACTAATAATGCAGCTGGGCAAAGCCAAAAGGAAGCCCAGAGGCTGATGCACATAAATGCAAAAGAAGAGTCCGGAGTTGTACGATGCACACAATAGGAACATGGAATGTGAGAAGCATGAACCAGGGAAAGTTAGAAATTGTCAAGCGAGAAATGGAATGTATCAACATTACAATACTTGGTGTGAGTAAATTAAAATGGACAGGAATGGGCCATTTTCAATCCAGCAACTACAAAATGTTATATGCAGGAAATGAGAAATTAAGAAGAAATGGGGTTGCTTTAATAGTGAGAAGTGATGTAGCAAAAGCAAGGTCTGAACAAATAATATCAATGAGATTAAATGGAAAACCTATTAACATAACCATCATCCAAGTCTATGCTCCAACAGCAAACACAGAAGAAGAGGAAGTGGAAAGATTTTATGCAGAAGTACAGGAAGAAACAGATCACACACCAAAACAAGATGTGCTGATAATCATGGGGGACAGGAATGCAAAAGTAGGGAACAGAGAACAACCAGGAATTGTGGGGAAATAGGGTTTAGGAGATAGAAATGAAGCAGGAGAAAGGCTTATTGAATTCTGTGACGGCAATAATTTGTTTCTTGCCAACACATTTTTTGAGCAACCGAAAAGACGACTGTACACGTGGACAATAATTTAAGATATGCAGACGACACCATACTACTAGCAGAAACCAGTAGTGATTTGAAACGAATACTGATGAAAGTTAAAGAGGAAAGCACAAAGGCAGGACTACAGCTGAATGTCAAAAAGACTAAAGTAATGACAACAGAAGATTTATGTAACTTTACAGTTGACAATGAGGACATGGAACTTGTCAAGGACTATCAATACCTTGGCACAGTCATTAACCAAAATGGAGTCAATAGTCAAGAAATCAGAAGAAGGCTAGGACTGGGGAGGGCAGCTGTCAGAGAACTAGAAAAGGTCCTCAAATGCAAAGATGTAATCACTGAACACTGAAGTCAGGATCATTCAGATCATGGTATTCCTGATCTCTATGTATGGATGTGAAAGTTGGACAGTGAAAAAAGTGGATAAGAGAAAAATCAACTCATTTGAAATGTGGTGCTGGAGGACAGCTTTGCGGATACCATGGACTGCAGAAAAGACCAATAGTTGGGTGTTAGAACAAATTAAACCAGAACTGTCACTATAAGCTAAAATGGTGAAACTGAGGCTATAATACTTTGGACACATCATGAGAAGACATGATTCATTAGAAAAGACCATAATGCTGGGAAAAACAGAAGGGAGTAGAAAAAGAGGAAGGCCAAACAAGAGATGGATTGATTCCATAAAGGAAGCCACAGACTTGAACTTACAAGATCTGAACAGGGTGGTTTCATGACAGATGCTCATGGAGGTCACTGATTCATAGGGTCACCATAAGTCGTAATCAACTTGAAAGCACATAACAACAACATGTGGTGACTGAAACAATGATGTAGATCACCTTGATTTGAATATATTCACGCTAAGGAGTCACCTTGATAAAAATCATAACAACTATTTAAAATTCCTTGCAACCTCTTTTCTGTCTTTCTCTGTGACACACATACACCATGTAGTGATCTGAGTTGTTTAGGTTTTAAAAAAACCTTTTTCATTGCATATAAATCTTTAGGCCATGGTTGTAATGTTCATGCAGCAGATATATTATAGATATATGAAGTCTGTTATCACGCCCACATTTAAATCTTCTCATCTTCAAGCTAAACACACCCAGCTCTTTCAACCATTCCTTATAGGATTTGGTTTCTAAAGGCCTCCTCTGGATTGGAATGGTGGAGAATTCTGTGATAATCCAAAGTGAATGTGAGCTCTACAATCGTTCGCCAACCTGGGGAACTGGATGCTTTCCCATGCAAGCGCTAGCGATCTTTAACGATACTGATTTTTTTTAAAAAAAATATGTTATGTTTTCAAAACCAGGACATATTTGACAATGTTTTCTTATACTAACATTACTTTGTGTGTTGTAATTTTTTTAGAGTTACCTAGCTGAAATATGTATTCCATTGAACTCTGTGTTATTGAGGTATGATGGTAGCCCTTAACATTCATTCTTACATTTCTTGTCCTGTCTCCCTACCTATATAGCCCTCCATTACATTATTGTGTGTGAGTGTATTGGGGAGGTTAAGGTAGTAATGCTTAATGGTTCTAGTAGCTTTGTAAATACATAAGCAAATAAATTTTAAAAGAAAAAAATTATTCTGAGCTTCTGAGAGCCACAGCCTCATACACTGTACAAAACTGAAATCATTCTGAAGTACCCAAGTTTTCTTTAATCTCATCTCTCATAATCAATTCATTACATATTAACATAATCAAAAACAGTGATGTTTTCGCATATCGCCACAATGTGCCGAGAGCATACAAATTTAACAAACTGAATTGCCACAGGCCCAGTTTGAGTAACAACAGCACAATCAAAAGATGAACAGGTACAGAACAGCTAACCCCATCTTTACTCTGGACATGCTCTCAGTTTGTCAAGGTCCTTCTTAAAATGTGATGTCTAGAATGGGAGACAGTACTCCAGATGCAACCTGATGAGTTCAGAATAGAGTGGTACTATTACTTCTCATGATCTGCACATTATGTTTCTGTTAATGCAGTATAAGATTACATTAGCTTTTTTAATAGCCCCATCGCAGTATTGAATTATGTTCAGCTTACAATCAACCAAGACACTTGGGTCCTTTTCATATATACTGCTGCCATGCCAGATTGCTACCCTTCCTAAATTTGTACCTCTAATTCTTAGCTAAATGTAGCACATTACACATATCTCCGCTGAATTTCATACTGGTAGTTTTAGTCCAGCATGCCAACCTGTCAAGATTATTTTAAATCCTGATTCTGTCTTTTATGATGTTAGCTACCCCTCCCACCTTCTTACCATCTACATGCATCCCCTTCTTCATCCAAGGACTTTATAAAGCCTTTACAAACAGTATGGGGCCTAAGCCAGAACCTCCTGCACCAGAAACAGCTGGTGGGGTAGTGCAGGTGGGGCTCCGTTGATCTCCCAGGTTCCAAACATTGCAGGGCCTTGCCACACACTGACATGGGGAGACGTGAAACATGGGAAGGTTGGCATGGTGCAGCGCATGGTGGCAGGAGCACTGGATTGGATTCACCACCACTCACCACCACACACCACACCATGTCCTCTCAGTCTGTGGCACCAGCTGCAGTGTTGAGAAGCCAGGAGAGAACAGAACTCTCCCTGTGCCACTTCACTGGTGGCTACTGCTCTGCACTCCACAGATTGCCAGTTTGCCATGCCCTATCACAAGACAAAGTGAGCCAGCCACCTCGGTCAACAAATGCTATGGGGCAAGGAGTCGACAGAATTGCCACATATGCCACATCTTGCCTTGCACTCCCTATGCTAGTCTGCAGCCTTCAAGTACAGTGGGTGATGCTGTCCCATTGCCAGTATAGAAATAAGATTCAACTACCAGTCTTGTTGGCTTCTGTATATGCAACATGAGAGAGATGCCATCTGTTCTTCTCTGGCAGCAACAACTGTTGAGGTGGTCCTGCCAACAAGCCAGGGCTGGCATAGAATTCCACCATTCTGAGGGTGTGTCGGGGAAATGAAGGGGCTGTGGATGAGGCATATATCATGGCCACCCCGAACATGCTTTGTTTTCTCCTACTTCACTGGCAGCAAAAATCTATACAAGTGAACGTTTCCATCAGTATAGATCCTTCTCTGCTGGCACAGCAGGGCTCACATGCCTTCCCAAGGCCTCTCAGCCAGTTTTACAGTGGCATTAGGCTTACTCTTATATTCTCCTTAAAAGCAGGAAAATAAAACTCTTTTTTAAAAAGCTTCTTTTAAAATAATGTTGATATTGCTAACTCCCACTATATATTCACCATGTTTTTTCTCAGACTAACTTCCAATTCTCAAATCTAGAAAAAAAGCAGACTGGTATGTTTTGCAGATGATAAAAAATATACAGCCAATAGGTAGATATACACATGCACACACAGTATCATACTCCTATGTTACTACAAAATATTTCACTAAGGAAGCATATGCAGGAAAAAATAAAACATATTTGGTTTACCTTATCAATATTAAAGTATTATTATTATTAAACAGTTATTTGCTTGTTGAAACACAACCGATTAATGTTCATATTGTTCACACATATATTTATTGCCTAAACACCACAGATTATTGGAGAGTTCAAGACCAAGGTTATTGAGAACAAGAAAGCTCCAAATGATCTGTTGGCACCATCTTAGGGCTCTTACGATTATTTTTGTATGGCTTGGGCCAAATAATTGCATATTATAAGCAGTACTGCTCAGCTGGTTGTCAAACAGGTCATATTGACTTGAAGGGTCATATTGATTTTTTAATAATACTTCTGCCAAGTTAGATTTTATAAACAAGGGAGGAAAAGACTTTGCTTTAGAACCAGTTTGTCTGTCCCATGGGAGAAGGAGGGGGGGATTGAAGAAATCTTCCCCCAAATTTGCAGATATTTGAACGGTAAACTAGTTCTAAAGAGAGAAGAGGAGCTTCACAACAAATTGCAAGGAGCAACAGAAAAAAAGAAAACCAAAAAGATGATTATATCCTAAAATTCCACTTGCTGAGCCAGATAACCACCTTGCACCAGCAGAACACAATACTAAACCAGAAGAGGAAAACGTGCAATGGAAAGCTACAACCACTGTAAACCTTATTTATTTAGAAAATTTAGTTAGAAAATTTTTTAAACTGCCTACATGGCTGATTTGATTTAAATCATTATTTTGATTTGATTTAAATCATTATTTAAATCACTTTGCTGAAGGACTCAATGTTAATGATTTAAATCACAATTTAAATAATTAGTGAGGAAGATTCTATTTAATCATCATTTTTAGTAGACCTACATTATTGTTTAATATAACCTTAGATACACACTAAGAAATTATTCTGAATTGTTTCCAGATTAATTTTCATCAAAAAATGGGATGACAATTTGGTCATTTTAACACTAAAGCAGAATGAACTTGCGAAGTCGTTCAGAAGATGAAAAAGCTCCAACTGTTCAATTAATCATGATAGTTTTGTTATGATGTGCCAGAATCACTACCACCAAACAGGCTTTTAAATTATACTAATAAGATGGTTTATTCTTCTGGTTAGTTTTCTTCTTCAACAAATAACATTAACAAAACATGCACATGGAATTTTGAATGGTTCACTATTTCAGTTTTTAGATAAATGTAAAGTTAGGAGATTTGGGGTGAGGTGTCAGCAGTATGCTGACGATACCCAGCTCTGTTTCTCTGTAACATTTGAATCGGGAGAGGCCGTGCAATCCCTGGACCGCTGCCTGGACTCAGTGGTGGGCTGGATGAGGGCCAATAAACTGAGACTGAACCCTAGCAAGATGAGGGCACTGTGGGTTGGTGGTTCCCGAGTTTGGATAATTGGTCAGTTGCCTGCTTTGGATGGGGTCGTACTCCCTCTGAAAGAGCAGGTCCGTAGTCTGCGGGTGCTCCTGGATCCATCTTTGTTGCTAGAGGCCCAGGTGACCTCCGTGGCTAGGAGTGCCTTTTACCAGCTTTGGCTGGTAAGACAACTGCGGCCATTTCTGGACTGGGATAGCCTGACCACTGTTGTCCACGCACTGGTAACCTCCAGGCTGGATTACTGTAATGCGCTCTATGTGGGGCTACCCTTGAGGTTGGTCCGGAAGCTGCAGCTAGTGAAAAATGCAGTGAAGAGACTGCTCACTGGGGCAGGGTATCACCAACATGTCACCCCCCTACTGAAAGAATTGCACTGGCTTCCCATTTGCTACCAGGCCAAGTTCAAGGTTCGAGTTTTGGTGTACAAAGCCCTATACAGCTTGGGACCAGGAAACTTGAAAGATTGTCTTATCCCTTACATACCCAGTCAATCACTGCGTTCTGCGAGTGAGGGCCTCCTGCAGATACCATCTTATCATGCGGTTCATTCTGCACAATATAGGAAACGGACCTTTAGTGTGGCAGCACCTACCCTGTGGAATTCCCTCTGCTTAAATATTAGACAGGCGCCATCTCTGTTATCTTTACGGCACCTATTGAAGACTTTCCTCTTTCAACAAGCCTTTTAAGTTGAGACCTATCCCAGTCTGCGTCTGTGTTGGAATTGCTTTTTAATATATATATTTTTTTTTAAAGTATTTTTTTGAAACCTTTTTAAAAGATATTTTAAAAGCTTTTTTAAAAAAAATGTTTTTAAAGTTGTTTTGTTTTGGTGTATTTTAGGGAATACACAGGAAAGTTCGATGGGCACCTACTCTGATCTTCTTTCAGTGTCAGGCAAAGATATCAATGCTATTAAACAACTTTTAGAAAATCTTGGACTAGACAACCAAAAGGCAGACAGGGAAGCCATTGATTCCTCGAACAGCCTATATAGCCATATATAGTGTTCTGTGTAAGCACCCTACTCCTTTACATATATGGCCATTTGGATTGAAGCCTATTATTATCAGTATTAGTATTTATATCCTGCCCTCCTCCCAATGAAGCTCAGGTTTTGTTAACTTTCCTGGTCTTATGTGTGGACTTAACTGAAAACTTTCATTAACCCAATATAAATACTAGTTAACTTTTACTGTAGTATGGTACTGTAATTATTTCAGTGCTGGCTTTGACATGTGCTTTGATTTTCCTGAAAAGCCAACATTATTTATGTTTCTCATATTATGGAGAATTAGGTCACAGAATCTCCTAAGTGTACATATGGCAATTTGTCATTTCCAAATTAAAAAGAATCAGTAGATGCTTTTACCAGGGGGAGGGGTGCTTTTAAATTCAGAAGAAACTTACATATTGTAAAAAAAATAAAATTACAGACTTGTAAGAGAGAATGTAACGAGGCCAAGATCAAGATCATGCAAGATGCTTAATCGCTTAACAGAAGCATACCATATTTCGGGGTGTGTGTGTTTTTTCACCCAAACAGTATGTACCAAGTGAAACATGTACATGGCATGCACAAGCAAGCAAGCAATGTACTGCCTTCAAGTCGATTCTGACTTATGGTGACCCTATGAATAGGGTTTTCACAGTAAGCGGTATTCAGAGAGGGTTTACCATTGCCTCCCTCTGAGGCTGAGAGGCAGTGACTGGCCCAAGGTCACCCAGTGAGCTTCATGGCTGTGTGGGGATTCGGACCCTGGTCTCCCAGGTCATAGTCCAACACCTTAACCACTACACCACAGAACCCAAAAATGGGGGGGGGAGAACACTTGGTAAAGGAAACGGAACAGTAAATACAAAGCATGTATAAGTATGCATGTTCTTGCAAATTTCTCAGCAGCAACATAGGTCAAAACAAGGTCAATCCCCAATCAGACAGGAATCCTTCATTTCAGCCTGGAAACTTGACAAAATATCCCTTTCCAACCAAATGCCACAATATACTGGATATTCCACTATAGTCCCTTGTTTCTTCTGGTAAGAAAAACACTAACTCCAATCTTTTCTCATCTTACACTGAGGAAATCCTACTAGGATTTCTTTTAAACTAGAATAACTCACTGAAATATTCAGGGAAAAGAGCTCATGATATCACTATATTCTTTTCTGAAAGCTTCATTTAGACAACTGCTAGCAGATCCCTTCATGGGCACAGCAAAATCTTAAACTGTCTCTATTTGACTCTGCTTGCCTAAGGCATTAAGTTCAATCCACCATGTCGCACCTCAATAACTCAACACAGACTAGAAAATTCTTACAGTCAGCTTCCCCAAGGGATTTGTTAAGTTTCACATGCATTTAGTTGTGCAGTTGGCCTGCTCAAATTGATAAACTTGTTGCTCACTGGTTTCTGCTGTATTTTCCCCCCTTTTATCACCCAGAGAATAAACATGGTAAGGAAAAAGCTGTTACTATGTTTGAAAAACGCTCATCAATTAAAAATTATTGCACAAGAATCACTGTTTCTTCTTTCACTCAAAAGGCATTAATTTATTTTGCATTTGGGGGGGAAATACTTCATTTATGAGCTCAACAAAGTAAGCGAGTAAAAAAGAGAAAATGGATTAATGAATAAAAAAATAATAAAGGAAAAGCACACATATTTTTGAGGATGGGATATTCCATTTTTTTTTAACAATAGCTCTCCAGCTATAGAAGGCCTGAGAGGTTTTAGGAGTATAAACAGTCTGACGTTCGTTAAACCACTATGGGAAGACCCAACAGCCTCTCATATTATACTGAACTCCATAGGCCTGCCTGAATGTAAACCTCAGGGAGAAACTACATGTCATATTTAAATGCATAGTATGCATATCGCTATGGGTTTTTGTTTTTCTACTTAAAAGTGAGCAGAGGGGATCTGGATTAGGACTGCAGTATACAAACAGGGAAGGTTTTATCCTTCTCTCAGATATTCCACCAAAGAAAATCACCCCTGCAAACTCTAAACAGCCCCCAAAACACAAAAAAACTCACATTGGAGCCAATGGGAGTTTGTTTTCTTTCACCGTTGGGCACTCAGGGGGGCTTTTTCGGGAGCATCACAGCAAGGGAGGGAAGCATTAAACCTTCCTTCCCCACACACTGTGGTCCCAATCTGAACTGGCAGCCCCATACTTACTTTCATTGGATTTGGGGGGGTGGTGGAAATCCCATACAGACCTGAATGCTATTTATTTAAATAGGGCATGTAGCTAGTAAGCCAACCACTGCAGTCCACTGTTCTAGGGCACAGAACTCCTGTTTAATACTTCCTGCATGCTGTTTCTTCTCAAAATATGGAGCAGAAAAGTTAAAATAAAGTGTAACTTCTGGATACAATTCGGGGGGAAACACTGAATCAACTAATACATACAGATAAAGCTGGCTCAGACATAATGCTAAATTTATGTTAAACCTGCATCTTCTCACTTTCTCCTACACTGAGTTCTGAGTAAGCAACGAGGACATAACCTACAGAAAAAGACTGGAGACAGGAGAACACACCAATTAGAAGTATCTTTTATATCCTTGTGCTTGTATCATACTATTGCATTGCATGACGGCTGTGATGGAAAAAGACAGGTCACTTTGGTTGTGAAAAGGCAAAGAGAGTTTAAAGATATAAGTAGATACACTCTCCTCTGAAGGAGGAAACTGTAACAAATCTTTACAGATTTCAACTGAATATAGCAAGAGACATTTCATATTTTTCAGGTCAAGAAAAAATATTGTATTATTTATTACTAATTACAGTTGTGCTATTCCCATTACAGTAGGGCCCCACTCATATGGCGGGTTACGTTCTGGACCCCCGCTGTAAAGCGAAAACAGCTGTAAAGCAGAACTCACTGAATAGAATGGCGCGATGCCCGAAAACCACCGTAAAAGCAGAACAAGCGCCGTATGAGTGGGGCTTCAGTCTAATTGTGTCTAATTGAGACCACTGTATTAACGAATCGCTACTGTATTGTTATTTAATCTTTATTTTTTGTCACTGAGAAAAATTATATTGTAAATTCCATTATTAAAACAAAGACTGTTAGTAGCATTTTACTGAAAGATTTTTAATTTTCTACGAGAGCCTATCGAAATTCTCAAGGTGTTCTCCCATTCTTTTTGTATTAACACTGTTTTAAATTACAAATGATATCCCAAACTCCACTTCTCCCTCCCTGTACCTTATATAAATATTAAGTACAGATGAATGAACCAATTAAACTACAGTCCACCTGCAGCCAAGAGTGGCTAATATCTAGGAATGGGCTCCTTGCTGCCACACACTTTGAATGAAATACAGGAAGTCCCCTTGGGAGCAATGAGACTTGATGACATTCCATCAGTCTCAGGGGGAGTTGTGCAAAAAAGCCATGACTGTCCCCACATAAATAGTGAAGGCAGCCATGTTTTTTCCATACAATCCCCCTCGAGACTGACGTAATATCATAAAATCTCATCACTCCTGTACTCTAGCTACTTCCGCTCCAGGTTGTAAGCAAATTGATTACCCATTTTTAAAAGTTTAAAAGACAGAAATCTCTTTTTACAGGAACAGAGGCAGCACTTAGATTGCTTCACAGAATTGTAAGTATCTTTATTTAAATTTTCCCGGGTTTGCCACGGTGAGAACAGGATGCTGGACTAGATGGGACTTTGGTGTGATCTATCAAAACTCTTCTTATGTATATCATTTAAATAAATAAATGAAATTTAAAGCCCTCTCTCTACAGGTTATTTTCCTACAAAGGTACAATGACTGTATATGGAGATTTTAAGCCACAAAACAATGCACATCTACTCAGATGATGACTTCTATTCTTGTAAGCTTTTTTGAAACGTATGGTGAATATCAGGTTTTTTTTTTTAAATAACATATTAAATTATAATGAAATAAAGTCTCACTAAATTCATTGGGACTTACTCCCATGTAAGTGTATATAGTGTATATAAGCTTCACATGGAAGCAAGTAGCAGGAAAAAAGGAATGTGAGAAACTACAGTATGCTGCTGGGATTGCATAGTAGAAAACATGTCAATTTTCAGTTTCAAACCTTTTTGTTGATTATATTAACTCGGTACTATCAGATATGCAGTACTATAAATAACGAAATGAGCATTTGGAGACTGCCATCCAGATCTCAAGCTGGCTGTACAGAAAACAGGCTCTGGAATCCACGACCACCAATTGACCATTTATTATTTATATCTCTATCGCACTTCCTAGTCAAAACACAGCTCCATATGTACCACTACTTAATCCATTAAAGTTGCCCGTCGATCTTACAAATTTGCACATTTCCTTTCTCTTTCATTTCCAAATCCCTTTAACCTGAAGATAGCTACAGTAAGGTTCAAGTAAAAGATATTGAGGATTTGGGTAATAATAGGAGCGTATCTTGGAGAAGTGCACAGGCTATAGACTCATTTTCAGCAAAGGTTCCACTGTCAACAATTTAAGCTAAATCATCAAAGATATCTAAGCTTTCAACTCGTCATTACCAAGTGAAAAGCAATTGTCCGGCTTCTCTTGCAAATGTAGGTCTCCTTTAACATACCAATTCCATCACACTGAATTAGTCATATTTATGTACAAGTGTTACCACTAGGCCTCTTGTACTATGTCAATAACAGTTCTGCTTCCACAGCTCTAAAAGTTCATTCTCCAATGCCCATAAACCAATAAACGTGAAGAATCCTAAGGAATTATCTGTCACGTTCAGTATACTTTTCCCATCAAAGAGACTCAAATGTTTAGTACAGTGGTTTATGAGTATGGGACCCCCTTTATAAGCTATTGCTAGTCGGGCGGTATATAAGTTTTAAAAATAAATAAACAATTTTGTGACAACCCCCCCCCCCGCTAATTGTAATTTTAGTCTCTGTTAATTGAAAAAATGGTGTGCGGCAAAATCACATCTCCAAATATCCCTTTCCATAAAAAGCTCCTTGCAGACGGGGAGGTGTTGCTTTCTTTTCTTATTTACTTATTATTTATTTATTTATTATTTAATTTGTATCCTGTCCTTCCTCCCAGCAGGAGCCCAGGGCGGCAAACAAAGCGCTAAAAACACTTTAAAACATCATAAAACAGATCTTAAAATACATTAAAACAAAAGAGCATTAAAAACATTTTTTTAAAAAATGCAAAGGTTCATCAAATTGGTATCCCCCTCCCCCCCATAATCTCAAAATGTACAATCCTATCTCCCAACACCAGAGGATTATAGTGTTGAACTAAGATCCAGGTACAAATCCCCACTCAGCCACTGGATGACCTTGGGCCAGACGCAGTCTCTCAGCCTGACCTATCTCACAGGGTTGGTGTAAAGGATAAAGTGGAAAGGGAGGGGACTATGTGACCACCTTGAGCAACTTTGAGGAAAGGTGGGATATAAATGCAATAATAATTAAATAAACAAATACATTTCAGCTGCAGTATGTGGACCCCAGCCTCAGCCAACCCGCTGAGCTTTTATTATTAGTTATTATTATTGTTATTGTTATTATTAAAGATACCACCAGACCCACCTGTCATTCCCCTGCCTGATGAGGCGCCTCTCCCAGCACCCATGCCACCACCAGACAGCCCTCCCCCCGCAGAGGAAGAGGACAAGATAGAGACTGAGGCCCTGTCTTCCCCCCGATTCAGGAAGTGAATGCGGCAGTAGATTCAACAATCCCAGCTCAGGAGGAGTCTGTGCTTACAAGAGCACACCCAACAGTGACTCAGGGTACATGCAAGCAGGGAGCCCCCCAGCACTACTTAAGTTGGGCACGGGGGAAGGATTAGTTGCTGAGTCAATGTCTTATTGCCACCAAGTTGTGCCTAGTTAGCTAGAGAGGGATGCTGAGCTCTGAGTAAGTCGTACGTAGATTCATGAAGCGCACTGAACTGAAATTTTCTCATACTTCAGTATAAGAAAAAACTACAGCTGTGTCCGAGTCTGAGTTCTTCAAGTTCAGGCAGGACAGATGTGGTCACCATTTCCATGGTGTTATGAATCCCTATATTCTGATGGAGCCCAACAGTGCCCTCTAGAGAATATGTGAATTTGTACCCCAGCAGTAGCAGCACCACACCAACCTCTCCACACCTCGCTCCTCCCTCTCTTGGTCAGCTACACAGCAACCAACCATGTTCAGAAGCCAGGAGAGAAATAGCCCCCAACTGCACTACCTCACCAGCCACTACTGTACCCCAGGGTAGATACGTATCCTCGGTTTACATTATAAAATGCACTTTCCCAGTCCAAATCATTAAGCAAGTAGAGCAAGACTCCAAAAAGCTAGACCACTTACATCGGAGATGGAGCTTCTCTCACCACTGAGTCAAAGCAAAAACTTGTTTCCATTAACAGGACAGCTTGTACTGGTCAGATTCCAATAAAATATGGCCCCAGATTCCCATAAATTTATGAAGAATCACCCCAGTACTTGGGCTCATTTAAAGCAACCAACCAGTTGACTGAAGATGCCTTTTATTTTCTTCAAGGAACTCTGTACCTGCTCTGAAATCCAAGCTTCTATATAGGCAGGTACAATATAATTAGTTAGGCTGACTTTATAATTTCATTTGCAAGCCACTGTGTGCGTGATTGCTGCCTCTCCTTCTTCTTAGTGGGAGATTCTGTGAACTTCTTTTCATTCACTGATCTCAGGATCCAAACTACCATTAGCCTGATATTGCCTACAAGATTTAATGAGGAGTACAGATGAAAATGTAGTGGAAATGTTAGGAATATGATGTTTATGAATGTTTTGATTGCTGCTCTATTTTACTCTGGTATGCACTTTGAAAACTTTTTGTTGAAAAGCAATAATAAATAAACAAACCATATATTCTTACTTCTGGATCATTCTGGGCACTTAGCATTCAAGTCTATATTATTGTTTAGTGCATCTACACAGAGAAACCCATGAATTTCACAATCGCTTCTCTGTCCAGAGGAGAGGTATCTAAGCACCTTGTAGTGCAAAAGACATCTCAGATACATAATAAGAGGCTTTTAAATGTGCTCTTAGGTTGTATGTCAGGAGACACTAACCCAAGTTCCTGTGGGCACTCAAGAAGACCTTCACTGACACCCTCTGGAATGGGTCCCACACTTTGGGCTTTCATTTTAAAATGAAATATCTAACCTCCTAAAAAGAAAGTTATGAAGCAAAGCACACAGGTCCCCTTCTAAGCAGTTTCTGTAAAAGGAGCAGCTCCTTTCTGTCAGTGTTTTTAGCCAATAAGTCAAGTTAGAGCTATGACTGTTAAGTTTGGGGTCTTAAAGAGGCTCCCCTAAGAGGCATTGCCTCCTCTTTAGAGCCCTTTTCCTGCTTCTGCTTTATTGTCTCAGTCCTTAGAATCTCCATAGTTTGTGTTTCCTTTTTACCCAGCAACCAGGATAATCTTTCCTGTGATAAATTCTTCTGAAGGTATTTTCTGCAAATCCTACTACACAATAAGTGCAAGAAGTGTCAAGAATCTCCTCCCCGAAGCAAAGAGGCTTAGGTATGTCTCCTGTTGTGCAGCAGCTGATGTCCAGGCACTTGTTAAGAACTTACAGTAAAATGGTATATATGGACTCCTGCTTGGAGGAAAGGTGGGATATAAATTTAATAATAATAATAATAATGTCTACTTCAGAATTAAGCCCCTTTGTGGTTAATGGGGCTTACCCCCAGGTTAGTGAGTACAGGATGTCAGCCTAAGCTATGATTTAGGATTGGCATTGGGAAACATAGACTCCTTGGATCTTTATCAGATGTATCACCTCAGTCACAAACAGGAAGACATAGCTAACTTTCCATGGTAAGCATGAGATTGTCAGGGGTGGGGTGCGGTGGGGAGGGGAGAAGCAGCAATTACTGTACTCACTCTAATTTTGTTATGCCATGCTCCCATGACAGCCATTTTGTGACTGGTGCCCTCAGCACACTCTCAAAATTCAAAATGTGCTCCCTAGCCAAAAAGGTTAGTGACCATTGCTATACTTAGTGCAAAGCAAACTGTTCTCATTGTTTTCAAGCTTTTATTAGAAAATACAGAAAAACAAAATCCAAAAAATAAAAGAAATAACATTAAAACATACATTCTGAGAATCTGCTTTCAGACTAATAAGTATAATCAGGATGTTAGATAACAAATTTTGGCTATGGTATAATATATGGATTTCTTATTAATTTCTATGAACATTATTTCTAGCATTGTTGATTGGATATACTTTTGTAACAATACATTTTACCTGTTATAGCAACCAATTAATATGCATATTTGTTCAAGAAATATGAAAATTACAATCTTCAAAATTAGTTAAATTAATGATTTAAACCAAAAACCCTGTGTCCGGCTGTAACCAGCTAGCTAAACACTTTGAGGACAAAGCCTCTCGGCTCCGCAGTGATTTAGACGCTACTACTGTGGCAGTGCCAGACAAGGTGTCCAATGCAACATCAAACCCAATGTAGTGGCATCAATTGCAGTTAATGCAGCCTGATGATGTGGACAAGATGCTTGCGTCCAACCACCTGCTCATTAGATTCTTGTCCATCCTGGCTTATTAAAGTTAGCCAGAGTGGAGTGACTGAATAGGTCACAGGTGTAGCAAACACATCCTCGTGTGATGATGTGATCAGGGCTGTGGAGTCGGAGTCGTGGAGTCAAAAGCAAATTTGGGTGGAGTCGGAGTCAGAAATGTAGAAATGTACCGACTCCAATTCCAGCTTCAAAATGAAAACTTTCATAGGAATTTAGGAAAATTTTCTTGTTTAGAAATTTTAATCAAATAAATATATTTTATGTTCTATCAATCTAGCCTGATGATTCACATGGTGGTGATGAAATGCCTTGTGCTACCATTTTACTACAGTAAATTTATTACTAGTTAATATACATTTGCCATTTATGAAGGAGTCTGAGTCGGAGTCAGACAGTAGCAAAATAGAGGAGTCGGAGTCAAAGGTTTGGCGTACCGACTCTACAGCCCTGGATGTGATGCCCACTGCCTTTAAAGAGGCAGTGGTGCAGTTACTTCTTTAAAAGCCCACACTGGACCCAATGGAGTCTGATTATCTAGATCCATCACAATCTGGATTTAGACCTCATTTTGGAACAGAATCAGGCTTGGTCGTCCTGATGGATAACCTTTATCATGAGAGACAGGGGGAGTGTGACTCTGTTACTTCTGCTCAATCTCTCACCAGCATTTGATACCATTGACCATGATATGGACCAACTCAGTGGGATGGGTATTGGAGGGACTGTATTAAGGTGGTTCCACTCTTACTTTCAGGGTAGTCGTGTCCACAGAGTAACACTTGATGTTCCTTGGCCCCTTGGCACTTGTGCTATGGGATTCCACAGGATACTATTATTTCCTCAGTGCTATTCAACATCTATATGAAGCCATTGGGAGCAGTCATTAAGAGTTTTGGAGCAAGGTGTCAGAATTATGTTGATGATATGTAGCTCTATTTCTCCATAACATCTGAATCAGGAGAGGTTGTGAATGCTGTGGATCAGTGTCTGAATGCTGTAGTAAACTAGATGAGGGCCAATAAACTGTGCTTGAATCCGGGGAGATGGAGGCTCTTTGGGTAGGTGGTTCCCATGTCCGGGAGACAGACAGGTTACCTGCTCTGGATGGGGTCGCGCTCCCTCTGAAGGACCAGGTCCATAGCCTAGGGGTAATCCTGGATTCATCTTTGTTACTAGAAGCCCAAGTATCCTCTGTGGCTAGGAATGCCTTTTGTCAGCTTTGTCTGATTCAACAGCTATGGCCATTCCTGGACAGGGATAGCCTGACCTCTGTAGTCATGCGTTGGTAACCTCAAGGCTGGATTACTGCAATGAGCTCTATGAGGGGCTGCCCTTGGCCCTGGTTTGGAAGCTCCAGTTGGTGCAAACTGCGGTGGCCAGATTGCTGATTAGAGCATATGGCCATCAAGATGTGACACCACTTTTAAAATGTCTGCACTGGGTGCCCATCAAGGTCCTTGTGTTAATTTACAAAGCCTTAATCAACTTAGGTCCAGGATATCTTGGAAACGGCCTGAACCCTTATATCCCAGCTCTATCACTAAGATCTTCTGCAGGAGCAGCTTTGATCATCCCCCGAGTTGGCGAGGCTCATTTAACATCGACACAAAATTGAGCCTTCAGTGTCATTTGCCCAGTTCTCTGGAATGCTCTGCCAACAGAAATTCAGCCGGCGCCTTCTGTCTTAAACTTTAAGCGCCTGCTGAAAATCTTTCTGTTTCGCCACGCTGATGCAGGCAATTAAGAACATGCTTTTTCGCAACAATTGACCTTTGTTTGTTTTATTGTAAATTCTATTCTGGTGGTTGTTTTAAACATGTTGCAAACCACATTGATGTTCTTAACGAAACAGCGGTATACAAATATATTTTTAAAATGAAATAATTCATGTGGTGGATTGATTCCGTAAAGGAAGCCACAGACCTGAACTTACAAGATCTGAACAGGGTGGTTCATGACAGATGCTCTTGGAGGTCACTGATTCATAGGGTCACCGTAAGTCGTAATCAACTTGAAGGCACATAACAACAACATGTGGTGACTGAAACAATGACGTAGATCACCTTGATTTGAATATATTCACGCTAAGGAGTCACCTTGATAAAAATCATAACAACTATTTTAATCTAGTGTTCAGCTTGAAAATGTGGCTAAATGAACCAACATTTTTGTGCTTTAGCATACAATCTGGAATATGATTTGATTTGAATGTATGCAATTCAATATTCCCATTGCATGACTCTCAGTTGTACTTTTCTGTATCCATCAAGTAGTGGCAGGAATCTCAATGTTTCAGGCTGAGAACCATAAATCTTTGGAGAAGAGAGGTGGAGGTTGTTTCAAAAGCAACAGGCATCCAAATTCCAAGCTAAAACGTATGTACATCAGTAGCACTGAAGCAAATCTGTTACTTTTGTTTAGTGTCATTCAATATCCATGTTCTACTGTGAACTGTTTCAGTTTCTACAGGAATCAAAAGTTTTTTGGCAAGAAGCAAAGCATTGTCAGCAGGAGAAATATTTGTGTCAATACAGGATGTGTGCCTAGGGAATTATGACTTAAAGCATGAGGTACAAACAAGCAACCATACAGGTTAACGAACCTTGAATTGCAGTTCCACAACACAGCAGGAGAGTGGGGTTTTATACCCAATTTTTATTGTTTTTAAATATACAGTGCCCATGCAACCAACATCATGCTCTCATCTTAGCTTCAAAGCAGGAGAGATATTTTGTTTTAATTAAAGCGAAGATTCTCAGGAAGACACACTCTAAACCAAATACTAGATTATTTAAGGAATCTTGAACATGTGAATATAGAGAAGATGAGCAATCCTGCTTCAATGCAATTTACTGTATACATTACTAATTTACAAAGGAAAGGCACTGCATATATGCTACGTTTTCCTCTACCATAAAATTAGGAAAAAGAAATGTAAATATTGCATAGTTTCCTGCTTCTATCCTTTAATATTCTTTTATTTTATGAATGATAAAACAGGCCTTTGAAATAATCAGCCATATAAGAAGAAACCTGGAAAGTTTTAAGAATGTAACGTGATTGTCCCCCCTTTTATATATTGTTAATTTTAATTACGCATTGTAGAAATAAATACCTAAGTGGCAAGAAAAGTACCAGCAGGCAGCCAGCAAGCAGGCAGAGCAGCAGGAGGGGAACAACACTTGTACACCTGCTCCGCACACTTTAAATAAATAAGGCAGTCAAGAAAATTTGGCAATTTCTGAATGACATTTACTTTTTATCATTCAATTTCACTTTCTAGAATTCACCTTTTTTTAAAGGACAAAAAAGGACAGGAAATGATTGCACAGAAATTGTGAGTTTTCCTAGAAACTGATTGCTTTTGAAAAACTGACCACTTAATTAAAGTCACTTACACAGAAGCAGAAAATGTGGTCCTTTGCTGTTTGAGCATTAAGGGATTAAGTGCTTTCAACTCCCTCCCTCCTTGGAGGCCTAATTTTAGAAGGATGCTTAGAATAAGCCATGGCACACTAACAGAACTCTTCCAGATTTTTTTTAAAAAACTCATGAATCTAGACATTAGAAAAGATTGGTTCTCTTATTTTACTTTGGTCTTGGAGGTCAGACCAATAATTGCTCCTGTGCAATTTATTAAAAATAACCTGTGCCAGAGATATTCCAGTTACTTTCAGACCAAACAGGATTGGAGGTTGGGGGTAAAAATATCACAGCCAGAGAAATGTGGGTTACTGACATGAAGAAAAAGTGGTTGTTCAAGAACGGCCATGCAGGAGATACTTGCTCCATGCACATTTCATGCATTTCAACAGGCCAGGTTAACTTTTATGAACTTCCTAAATTAAGAGTTACTTTTAGGAGCTTCATGCACAGCACCTGGTGATTTGCTGAGAAGAAATAATCAAAATGCTTGCCAAAATGGCAAGGCAAGCAACCTTGCAGTATATCCCTTTATATGAGAAGGACTATTTCAGTTAGAGAGAGTTGTGACATGAAAAACTAATACCTACAAACTGAAAATTAACACATTTTGAGAAGAAATAGGAAGAGGGTTTATAAACAGTACACTTGACAAATTCTGGAATAGCCTTTCTATAGCAAATTATGAGAGCAACAAACCTCCTTAAAAACAAGACAGTTATAAAATATATGAAAGCCAACTTGAAATTCCCGTTACAGTGTTCTAGCTGAACCCTACTGAGCGCAGCCAAAGTTGAGCACAAACATGCATACATACATGAACACACACACACACACACACACCAAATGCATGATTCCAATTTTCCTTTTTTTTCCTCATTAGGAAAAAGATCCTCAAATGCAAAGATGTATCACTGAACACCAAAGTCAGGATCATTCAGACCATGGTATTCCCGATCTCTATGTATGGATGTGAAAGTCGGACAGTTAAAAAGGGAGATAAGAGAAAAATCAACTCATTTGAAATGTGGTGCTGGAGGAGAGCTTTGTGCATACCATGGACTGCGAAAAAGACAAATAATTGGGTGTTAGATCAAATTAAACCAGAACTGTCACTAGAAGCTAAAATGATGAAACTGAGGCTATCATACTTTGGGCACAGAATGAGAAGACCTGATTCACTAGAAAAGACAATAATGCTGGGAAAAACAGAAGGGAGTAGAAAAAGAGGAAGGCCAAACAAGAGATGGACTGATTCTATAAAGGAAGCCACAGACCTGAACTTACAAGATCTGAACAGGGTGGTTCATGACAGATGCTCTTGGAGGTCGCTTATTCATAGGGTCACCTTAAGTCGTAATCTACTTGAAGGCATATAACAACAACAGGAAAAATGTCTGTCAAAGTTAGCGACAGGATGTTTGCTGTTAAGAGAGTTCCAGGCTGCAAAATTTTAAGAGTGAATTTCAGGACCCAAAATTATCACTTTTCACTTCTTATATTGTATTTGTATCATATTTAAATAAAAACTATGGGCATCTGGGCAGAGACCTGTGTAGTAGTTTATCTATTTATGAATAAATGAATAAATGAATACTATGCAGGGTCAGGAGGGCAATTTTCCTCCTAAGACAAACTGAATAGTGATAGCAAAGGAAGGGTTTTTTCCCCCTGGATCAGTTATAGCAATGATACACGTGTTGGAAATCCTAAATCAGCATGCAGAACACTCCCTAAGTTTTAACAGGATCAAATACTATGCAACCAACACTATAAAAACAGAAGTTAAATTTACAGTGCAATCCTATACATGTTAATTCAAAGGTAAGTCCCAAAAGTAAATGGGACCTTTGGCACAATCCTAATCATGTCTACTCAGATGTAAATTCAATGGGGCTTACTCCCAAGTAAGTGTGGCTTGGATTACAGTCTTACTCCTTCGCAAATCCAACACTTGAAAAGAAAAATCTAGAATACAGTATTATGGTTTTAATGTGTGAACAATAATAATAATAATAATAATAATAATAAATTTATTAGTCGCCCATCTGGCTGGATGTCCAGCCACTCTTGGCGACGTACAGATAAAAACAATACATTAAAACGTTAACATTTAAAACCATAACAATAAAAACCTAACCCACCCCAAAAGCCTGCCTGAAGAGCCAGGTCTTCAAGGCCCGGCGGAAGCTCATCATAGAAGGGGCATGGCGGAGATCATTTGGGAGAGAGTTCCACAAGGTGGGGGCCACTATTGAAAAAGCCCTCTCTCTAGTCCTCACCAGTCTAGCTGTTTTAACCGGTGGGATCGAGAGAAGGTCTTCTGAGGCTGATCTTGTTGAGCGGCATCCCTGACAATCTCATACTTAGACTGGTATTTAGACTGTGAGCACCATAAGCCCTCGATACCTTGGGCCTCAGATATCTTGGAGGCTACTTCTTTCCTTATGAGTTTCAAAGTCACACTAATATTTTCCATTATTTCATAACTAGTGTTTGAATTGAGCTAGTTCTAATCATAAAAGTTCTCAATCAAGGCTATTTGAAGGATAAATGGGACTTCCATTGTACAGACCAATAATGTTTTCAGCTTCGGATTATCACTTTCCTTTCCAGTTCTAACTTTTCTAACTGTGTGTGTGTGTGGGGGGGAATGAACAACACAAGCACATCTGTGACACTACCTTCATGAACTCCCTATTGTAACATGCATGATTTATTGTAGTACAAAATACAGAAGAGTAGCTGTGTTAGTCTTCAGCAGCAAAATCAACCAAGGATCTTGTGGCACCTTAAATGCCAACAAATTTATTACATCATAAGCTTTCATGGACTACAGTCTGCATCTGCTGAAGTGGACAGTAATCCATGAAAGCTTATGCCATAATACATTTTTTAATCTTTAAGGTGCCACAAGACTTTTTGGTTTTTTTGCAGTACAAAAGTTTATCTCATGCACTGAATCTGAAAAGCAAAAACTGCTCTTCTGTACCACAGCTTGTTTGAATGGAGAGATGAGCATTATGATGTGCCAGAATTCTTATGTGCTAGGATTAAAACCTGAGCTGGAGAAGAATTCCTGGATTCTCCCTTGGCCAGCCCTCATTCTCCCAAACAAATTTCCTTTGACATACCATTCAAACTATGTCCCTTCCACTGCAACATTCCACACTACAATGTAAGCTCTTCAGGAAGGCCATTTAACCCTCCAAACAGGCTTTTCATGAGTGCAGGGAGCTGCAGTGGAAAAGGAAAGATTGATCACGCAAGTGGTCTTCCACTTAACCTCTGTATCTAACCCATTATTTTTATGTGTTAATTAGTAATCTAAAGCATTTTAATAAATTCATCTAATTTCAGTTTGATATGTGATCATGCTTTAAACTCTTCAACTGAAATTAACAGGATGCAGAAGAGCTTCAGCTATGGGGCAGTATACAAATATTATTATTAATAATAATATTAATAATAATAATTTAATTGTGGCTGGATGGCAGACTACATGTCACCCTGTAACTTGCCTCCACACAGAAGTGATCACCTTACACATATTCTCTCCTCATGAGGTACAGCCATCCTGCACTTTTACACAAAACCTGAATTAGATCTTGCTATGCTATGTAAAAAGACAGATTCAAAAGATCTGCCATCTGTGCAGATAGATCGCTAATTTAAAAATCCATACGTCTGGGGCAGACCCTAACTACCTCTACGTTGGGCAGATTAGGAAGCACCTTTTCCAGGGTGGTCCAGTTCTCATATGATGCTTAGTGTGAATCAGCAAGCATGCAGGCTCCTGGAAACAAGATCTCAGCTGTTTTGCTTCTCCCCAGTTGTTTTGGCTTAGCCCATTGTCTGAACCCAGGCTCGTGGTTTAGTTCTCTCCAGACAAAACATGACCAGCAAACAAGGTTTGTCCAAGGTTTACAAACAAGGGCTTTTTCTGTTGATGAAGGTGTGTGAACATCTGATATCTGTGCTACTGTGCTATATTTCCCTCCACAGAAGATGAATTGCATACTAGATCTCTGGACTGGGACCATTAATGAATAGTTTTTATCATTTTATTTTATCTATATTAATCAGATTCACAGCCTCTCACATAGAAGAACAGTGTAAAGCAAAACGCTGATGAAAATGACTCAACAGTTTCTTTCTGGTTTTCCTTCTATTTTATTCTAAAACCCACATTATTTTAAACAAGCAATACTTTTAATACACTGCATTGTGAGGAGCATTCCTTTATCCTGATGTCATTCCCAAAGCTTTTCTTCTCAGAAGACATCTTTTGTACTTACAATCAAGAGACACAAAAAGAGATCTCAGAGCAACCAAAGAGTTATAAATGCCTGAATTAGTCAATTTTTCATTTGAGGAAGAGAGACAACATTATTTTTTAGGTGTGATCAGTTAATGTTGTCCAATTATAAGTCAATACTTCCAACTTTAAAAGCGTTATGTCTATTTTCACACATTAGCTGGATTTAAAATTCTTTGCATTATTGTACTGTATCACAAGGAAGTCAGCTATAGTTTAATGAAAGACTTTTTCATTCCTGACTGGCATCTTCTCAATAGTAGGGGCCCAGGCACACCACTCTCTTCTAAGCAAACCTTTCTACTCTTGAACAGTACAGCATTCATAACTTATTCTCAGCACTGCAGGGCAGCAGCACCACAGAAAAACGGCTCCATCTTAAAAAGTTACATCATTGCAAACTCTAGGATTTGGCCTAGGTGAATCAATACCTCATGCGCTTTTCCACACACAAACCCACCCAAAAATCAAATTATCCCTACCACTCATTTCTACAACCATGTTTTACCATAGCTAACCATTTTCCTGCTATTAAAGTTTAGAGATGACATCAATTACTTTGCTTTAGAGCTACACCATAATATATTTTCTTACATTAAGGTTTAAATTAATAAAAGAAAAAACATCAATTTGTAACCAAGGGCAGCACTATGAGACAGTGTATTCCGCTGCTGGGGTTCTAGGCTTGAATCTGAGACATTATACCCTAATGATTTAGAGCTTGCTAGGTGATTCCAAGCAAATGTCAAGCTCTAGGAATAGTAATCATTAATCTCATTGGGGTACTGTGGGAATGAAAAAAAAATAGATGTTACGGGCAATATTAAAAATGAATATATATTCTTATGGGGCATTTTTCATAATGTAACACTTTCAAGTGTCCAGCAATTACACATGAGACAAACTTTGTCTTCTAATGGAGGAAATACTTTAAATGTGTCAGGGAAACTAATCACCCTATACAAAAATGGAAAAAGAATGAATGATCAGTTTAACTTTATGAACTCTGAACTGTTGTCCCACTAATCTAGGCTGTTGGTGTCAACAATAAATACCATATTTTGTCTCCTAATATATCCTTCTGGAAACAATCATTCCCTTTATATTTACCCTATTTATGAGTATTTAACTGGGGGGATTGTTTTAAAAACATCAATGTTGTTCATGTTATTTTTTTTTGTAAGCATGGCAGTTTCACAAAATGGTTCAAGCCCTGGGGCATTTCAAATTGAATATATTCCTTTAAAAATCATTTTAAGTTTCAACTCTGGCCTACCTGCCCAGAGGATATACTCAGGATTACCATGCCACAGATGTAGGTTAAATTTCCTGTCTGTCTCTAGCCTCTCAGGCTGACACAACCTGAGTTGAGAGGGACGACTCTTGTTATTGTACAGACAGTACTTCAACTGATTAAGGAGAAGCACTGATAGGCTCCAAAGAGATTCCCATCCTCCACGCCCAGAAGGCTGCCTCTTTAAGCACAGCAAAAGGTTAAAGCAGGTTGAGATGGAGTATATCCTCAGGGCTCCATCACGAACATGAAAGACAACTCAAGAAGGCATGTTATATTACAACAAAGACATCAAATAATTTGAGTTGGTTAGGTACTTTCTGGGTCTCCAAATTTCATCAGCCATTTAAAGTGGCTACTGCATTTATTTCCTTCCTTCATCCAAAGCCACAAGGGGAGCAATCCTTGGGGACATTAAATACAAGTTGCATTTAAAACTAGAAGTGTGAGGACTGTGATGCTGATGAAAAGAATTCACATAATGGATCAAAATCTGCCCTTCCTAAATTGAACTGAAACTAGAAACTCTTGGTAGAAATTCTAACACAGAAATTCTAACACAGAAATTGCTCCTCATTTCAGTGCAACACTCTCAGAACAATTACTATGCATTCACTGTTGGTCAGACCCATTCTAGAATCTTGCAATTCTGTACTGATTTGTTTGCTTTGCTTTCCATCTTCACATACGTCTGATTCAGGGCCAAATGGTTGCCACAGTGCAGCTTTGCCTAGATTACCAGGCAGAGCAAAGGAAATATATGCAATCCAAGATCCCCAACCTAGTATCATCTTGTTAAAATTGCTCAGTCAGAATCAGGCAACAAACAGGAACGCTCATAAACAAAGAACATAATTTCTGGTAGACTTCTCTGCTAGAGAGACTGACTTCTGGTCTAGCTGCCGCCAAAACTTCCTTGCTGCTGCTTCTCTTGTTACCTGTCTTGTCACATCTGTCTGTGAATCTACTGGCCACCCAAACTAGCATCTTTGTTTTGGGTTTCTGTATTTATCTTGTGGAATCTGGCAATTGAATCCAGACCTTTGATCTTGCTTGATCTTAGTGCTAATAATCATTTAAGCACCTTGCTATATGCTTTTCATCTTAGACAGACATGCAAATCTTTGATTTGACCAGAATTTGTTCTCTCAGTTACAAGTATTCCTTTCTGTGTTAGAGATTTCAGTCAATACAGTTCTCAATCAGTGTCTGGCCTTTTAACTGTTTTGTTTTAATATGTTTTAAGTCTGTTTTTTTGATGTTTTAAAGTGTTTTTAGTGCTTTTTTTTGCCACCCTGGGCTCCTTCTGGGAGGAAGAGCGGTATATAAATTTAATAAACAAACAAACAAGCTACAAGTTAAATAGGTAGGTACATGAACAGAAAGTGCTTTTCAGCTACTCATTGGGGTATATTAGCACTGCAATCTTTCTTAAAGCAGTCATGAACAGAACAGATAAAGTATTAGTATCCTTAGTATCTAAGGATAGCAGAAAGACTTAAGAACGTTTGTGGACAATCACAGGACCACAGCTGAACAGCAGCAGAATTGATGCAACTGTACTAATCTTTTAAAAAATGGAGGTAGGAAGCCAGAGGAATAGATGTGCAGTTTACATTTTCTGCAGGAAGAATCACACAACTACATATTGAAAGTATCAACTTTAAAACTTACTTATGATGGCTCCAATGGCAGAGAGTTCGACATTTTATAATCTATTACTTGATGATGAGGACCAACAGCATAAGTCTATTAGCTTCATGGTGTCCTTGTGAACATCCACAAGTATCTATTTATTTAGATGTTGCTGGAAACAAAGCATGGAACTAGATGGACAATTGGTTGGATCAAGTAAGACAGTTCTGAGAAAACCGATGAAGTGGCAGGTGTGGTAATGGTGGGTGAGAGAGGGAGAGGGAGAGAGGGAGAGGGAGGGGGAGAGGGAGGGGGAGAGAGGGGGGAGAGAGGGGGGAGAGAGGGGGGAGAGAGGGAGAGGGGGGGAG
>NC_084481.1:182096806-182101806 GCF_030035675.1 Rhineura floridana | reverse complement strand
GAGAGTGAGAGAGAGTGAGAGAGTGAGAGAGTGAGACAGTGAGAGAGTGTGAGTGTGAGTGTGAGTGTGAGAGTGAGAGAGTGTGAGAGTGAGAGAGTGAGAGAGTGAGAGAGTGAGAGTGTGAGAGTGAGAGAGTGTGAGAGTGAGAGAGTGTGAGAGAGTGTGAGAGTGTGTGAGAGTGTGTGAGAGTGTGTGAGAGAGTGTGAGAGTGTGTGAGAGTGTGTGAGAGTGTGTGAGAGTGTGTGAGAGAGAGTGAGAGTGTGTGAGAGAGAGTGAGAGTGTGTGAGAGAGAGTGAGAGTGTGAGAGTGTGTGTGAGAGTGTGAGAGTGTGTGTGAGAGTGTGAGAGTGTGTGTGAGAGTGTGAGAGTGTGTGAGAGAGAGTGAGAGTGTGTGAGAGAGAGTGAGAGTGTGTGAGAGAGAGTGAGAGTGTGTGAGAGTGAGAGTGTGTGAGAGAGAGTGAGAGTGAGTGAGAGAGAGTGAGAGAGAGTGAGAGAGAGTGAGAGAGAGTGAGAGTGTGTGAGAGAGAGTGAGAGTGTGTGAGAGTGTGTGAGAGAGAGTGAGAGTGTGTGAGAGTGTGTGAGAGAGAGTGAGAGTGTGTGAGAGTGTGTGTGAGAGAGAGAGTGTGTGAGAGTGTGTGAGAGAGAGTGAGAGTGTGTGAGAGTGTGTGAGAGAGAGTGAGAGAGTGTGAGAGAGAGTGAGAGAGTGTGAGAGAGTGTGAGAGAGAGTGAGAGAGAGTGAGAGAGTGTGAGAGAGTGTGAGAGAGTGTGAGAGAGTGTGAGAGAGAGTGAGAGAGTGTGAGAGAGAGTGAGAGAGACTGAGAGAGACTGAGAGACTGAGACTGAGAGTGAGAGAACTGAGAGTGAGAGACTGAGAGTGAGAGACTGAGAGTGAGAGAGACTGAGAGACTGAGAGTGAGAGAGACTGAGAGTGAGAGAGAGTGAGAGAGAGAGAGTGAGAGAGAGTGAGAGAGAGAGTGAGAGAGAGTGTGTGAGAGAGAGAGTGGGAGAGAGTGAGAGTGTGAGAGTGAGAGTGTGAGAGTGAGAGTGAGAGTGTGAGTGTGAGAGTGAGAGTGAGAGTGAGAGAGTGTGAGAGTGAGAGTATGAGAGTATGAGAGTGAGAGGGTGTGAGAGTGAGAGAGTGTGAGAGTGTGAGAGTGTGAGAGTGAGAGAGTGAGAGAGTGTGAGAGTGTGAGAGTGTGAGAGTGTGAGAGTGTGAGAGTGTGAGAGTGTGAGAGTGTGAGAGTGTGTGAGAGTGTGTGAGAGTGTGTGAGAGTGAGAGTGTGTGAGAGTGTGTGAGAGTGTGTGAGAGTGTGTGAGAGTGTGTGAGAGTGTGTGAGAGTGTGAGTGTGTGAGAGTGTGTGAGAGTGTGTGAGAGAGTGTGAGAGAGAGTGAGAGAGTGTGAGAGAGTGTGAGAGAGTGTGAGAGAGAGTGAGAGAGTGTGAGAGAGAGTGAGAGAGTGTGAGAGAGAGTGAGAGAGAGTGAGAGAGTGTGAGAGAGTGTGAGAGAGAGTGAGAGAGTGTGAGAGAGAGTGAGAGACTGAGACTGAGAGTGAGAGAGACTGAGAGTGAGAGAGACTGAGAGTGAGAGAGACTGAGAGTGAGAGACTGAGAGTGAGAGACTGATAGTGAGAGACTGAGAGTGAGAGAGACTGAGAGACTGAGAGTGAGAGAGAGTGAGAGAGAGAGAGTGAGAGAGAGAGAGTGAGAGAGAGAGTGAGAGAGAGAGTGAGAGAGAGAGTGAGAGAGTGTGTGAGAGAGAGAGTGAGAGAGAGAGTGAGTGAGAGTGAGTGAGAGTGAGAGTGAGAGTGTGAGAGTGAGTGTGAGAGTGTGAGAGTGAGAGAGTGAGAGAGTGTGAGAGTGAGAATGTGAGAGTGAGAGAGTGAGAGAGTGAGAGAGTGAGAGAGTGAGAGTGAGAGTGAGAGAGTGAGAGAGTGAGAGTGAGAGAGTGAGAGAGTGAGAGAGTGAGAGAGTGTGAGAGTGAGAGTGTGAGAGAGTGAGAGAGTGAGAGAGTGAGAGAGTGAGAGAGAGAGAGAGAGAGAGAGAGAGAGAGAGAGAGAGAGTGAGAGAGTGAGAGAGTGAGAGAGTGAGAGAGTGAGAGAGTGAGAGAGTGAGAGAGTGTGAGAGTGTGAGAGTGTGAGAGAGTGTGAGTGTGAGAGAGAGTGAGTGTGAGAGAGAGTGAGTGTGAGAGAGTGAGAGTGAGAGAGTGAGAGAGTGAGAGTGTGTGAGAGTGTGTGAGAGTGTGTGAGAGTGTGTGAGAGTGTGTGAGAGTGTGTGAGAGTGTGTGAGAGTGAGTGAGAGTGTGAGAGTGTGTGTGAGAGTGTGAGAGTGTGTGTGAGAGTGTGAGAGTGTGTGAGAGAGAGTGAGAGTGTGTGAGAGAGAGTGAGAGTGTGTGAGAGAGAGTGAGAGTGTGTGAGAGAGAGTGAGAGTGTGTGTGAGAGAGTGAGAGTGTGTGAGAGAGAGTGAGAGTGTGTGAGAGAGAGTGAGAGTGTGTGAGAGAGAGTGAGAGTGTGTGAGAGAGAGTGAGAGTGTGTGAGAGAGAGTGAGAGTGTGTGAGAGAGAGTGAGAGTGTGTGAGAGAGAGTGAGAGAGAGTGAGAGAGAGTGAGAGTGAGAGAGAGTGAGAGAGTGAGAGAGTGAGAGAGTGAGAGAGTGAGAGAGTGTGAGTGTGAGTGTGAGTGTGAGAGTGAGAGAGTGAGAGAGTGAGAGAGTGTGAGTGTGAGAGTGAGAGAGTGTGAGAGTGAGAGAGTGTGAGAGTGAGAGAGTGTGAGAGTGTGTGAGAGTGTGTGAGAGTGTGTGAGAGTGTGTGAGAGAGTGTGAGAGTGTGTGAGAGTGTGTGAGAGTGTGTGAGAGTGTGTGAGAGTGTGTGAGAGAGAGTGAGAGTGTGTGAGAGAGAGTGAGAGTGTGTGAGAGAGAGTGAGAGTGTGAGAGTGTGTGTGAGAGTGTGAGAGTGTGTGTGAGAGTGTGAGAGTGTGTGTGAGAGTGTGAGAGTGTGTGAGAGAGAGTGAGAGTGTGTGAGAGAGAGTGAGAGTGTGTGAGAGAGAGTGAGAGTGTGTGAGAGAGAGTGAGAGTGTGTGAGAGAGAGTGAGAGTGTGTGAGAGAGAGTGAGAGTGTGTGAGAGAGAGTGAGAGAGAGTGAGAGAGAGTGAGAGAGAGTGAGAGTGAGAGAGAGTGAGAGAGTGAGAGAGTGAGACAGTGAGAGAGTGAGAGAGTGTGAGTGTGAGTGTGAGTGTGAGAGTGAGAGAGTGTGAGAGTGAGAGAGTGAGTGAGAGAGTGAGAGTGTGAGAGTGAGAGAGTGTGAGAGTGAGAGAGTGTGAGAGAGTGTGAGAGAGTGTGAGAGTGTGTGAGAGTGTGTGAGAGTGTGTGAGAGAGTGTGAGAGTGTGTGAGAGTGTGTGAGAGTGTGTGAGAGTGTGTGAGAGAGAGTGAGAGTGTGTGAGAGAGAGTGAGAGTGTGTGAGAGAGTGAGAGTGTGAGAGTGTGTGTGAGAGTGTGAGAGTGTGTGTGAGAGTGTGAGAGTGTGTGTGAGAGTGTGAGAGTGTGTGAGAGAGAGTGAGAGTGTGTGAGAGAGAGTGAGAGTGTGTGAGAGAGAGTGAGAGTGTGTGAGAGTGAGAGTGTGTGAGAGAGAGTGAGAGTGAGTGAGAGAGAGTGAGAGAGAGTGAGAGAGAGTGAGAGAGAGTGAGAGTGTGTGAGAGAGAGTGAGAGTGTGTGAGAGTGTGTGAGTGTGTGTGAGAGTGTGAGAGTGTGTGAGAGAGTGAGAGTGTGTGAGAGTGTGTGAGAGAGAGTGAGTGTGTGAGAGTGTGTGAGAGAGAGTGAGAGTGTGTGAGAGTGTGTGAGAGAGAGTGAGAGTGTGTGAGAGTGTGTGAGAGAGAGTGAGAGTGTGTGAGAGTGTGTGAGAGAGAGTGAGAGAGTGTGAGAGAGAGTGAGAGAGTGTGAGAGAGTGTGAGAGAGAGTGAGAGAGAGTGAGAGAGTGTGAGAGAGTGTGAGAGAGTGTGAGAGAGTGTGAGAGAGTGTGAGAGAGAGTGAGAGAGTGTGAGAGAGAGTGAGAGACTGAGAGAGACTGAGAGAGACTGAGAGTGAGAGACTGAGAGACTGAGACTGAGAGACTGAGAGGAGAGAGACTGAGAGACTGAGAGTGAGAGAGACCTGAGAGTGAGAGAGAGTGAGAGAGAGGAGAGAGTGAGAGAGAGTGAGAGAGAGTGAGAGAGAGTGAGTGAGAGTGTGAGAGAGAGTGAGAGAGGAGAGAGTGAGAGAGTGAGAGAGAGGTGAGTGAGGGAGAGTGTGAGAGTGAGAGTGTGAGTGTGAGTGTGAGAGTGAGAGTGAGAGTGAGAGTGAGAGTGAGTGTGAGAGTGTGAGAGAGTGTGAGAGTGAGAGTGTGAGAGTGAGAGAGTGAGAGAGTGTGAGAGAGTGTGAGAGTGTGAGAGTGTGAGAGTGTGAGAGTGAGAGGTGAGAGTGTGAGAGTGTGAGAGTGTGAGAGTGTGAGAGTGTGAGAGTGTGAGAGTGTGAGAGTGTGAGAGTGTGAGAGTGTGGGTGAGAGTGTGTGAGAGTGTGAGTGTGTGAGAGTGTGTGAGAGTGTGTGAGAGTGTGTGAGAGTGTGTGAGAGTGTGTGAGAGTGAGAGTGTGTGAGAGTGTGTGAGAGTGTGTGAGAGTGTGAGAGAGTGAGAGAGTGTGAGAGAGTGTGAGAGAGTGTGAGAGAGAGTGAGAGAGTGTGAGAGAGAGTGAGAGAGTGTGAGAGAGTGAGAGAGAGTGAGAGAGTGTGAGAGAGTGTGAGAGAGAGTGAGAGAGTGTGAGAGAGAGTGAGAGACTGAGACTGAGAGTGAGAGAGACTGAGAGTGAGAGAGACTGAGAGTGAGAGAGACTGAGAGTGAGAGACTGAGAGTGAGAGACTGATAGTGAGAGACTGAGAGTGAGAGAGACTGAGAGACTGAGAGTGAGAGAGAGTGAGAGAGAGAGAGTGAGAGAGAGAGAGTGAGAGAGAGAGTGAGAGAGAGAGTGAGAGAGAGAGTGAGAG